>NC_056742.1:478238995-478321495 GCF_019279795.1 Protopterus annectens | reverse complement strand
GGTGCATTGTTTACAAGTACCACATTTAGAGGAATGATTTACTGAAGGTTTACTAGGTGCATTCGTACTTTCCAGGATGGATTTGAGATTCCTACCCATCTTATAAATAAAACAGGGTTCAAAGCCTAATGTGTCCAGCATACCCTGGTTTGTAATTAAGATATGCCAATGCTTATGTATAATTTTTATTATGTTGGAACTAAATAGACCATATTCTATAACACACACAATTGGTGACTTGTCAAGCCTTTTCTTATGCCTCAAATTATCTATTGTCGTATTGGATACAGAATCAGATATAGGTACTACTGTAGTAGAAGTCTTGTTAGCTCCTAATAAAGGGGTATATCTCTTACCCCATTCCTTCAACACATAATCAGCTGTGTCATCCAAAATCTTTGAGGAGTACCCCCTGTCTTTAAAAAGAGCCTTCATATAATTTATTTCATTTACAACATCCTGATGTTCAGAGGTCATCCTTATGGCTCTAATACATTGCCCTTTGAAGATATTTTTCTTCATATTGGGTGGATGGAAGCTATTGTAGTCTAAATAGGAGTTGGTGAAGGTGTGTTTTCTGTAAATGGAAGATTTAAACCTACCATTTTCCAAGGAAATGTACGTATCAAGATATGCCACCCCTATGTTGTTCTGTGTAGCAGTAAATTTCAAATAGTTGCTACTATCATTTAGATGTGACATAAAAGAGTTAAACAATTCTGTACTTCCTTTCCACAGGATGTAAATATCATCCAGATAACGGGAATAGTAGGCAATATGATGAAAAAAAGTGCTATTGAACACACATTTCTCTTCCCAATCAAGCATTACCAGATTAGCAAACATGGGAGCACAAGCTGCTCCCATGGCTACACCTCTGGCTTGCTTGAAGATTTCCCCCTCAAAAAATATAAAGTTGTTCTCTAAAACTATGCTCATGAGATCTACCAGTAAGGAAATCTTGTCCCAACTCAGCTCTGAATATCTTCTCAGACTACTGGAAAAAGCTTCTAGTCCTTCTTCCCATGGGATGCAGCTAAACAAATCTACTACATCAATAGAACAAAATATTAACTGGTCTTGCTGTATATTCACCGGGAAATTACGAAGGAATTCCCATGAATCTTTGACCATATGACTCAACTTATTGTAAATAAATTTCAAAGTGTGATCTATTACCACGCCTATAGGAAACGTTTTAGATTTGCTGCCCGATATTATAGGGCGTAATGGAGGATTCATATGGTCTTTATGAACTTTGGGAATACCTACTATGGTGGCTAAAACAGGATTGTCCACCTTCATAAAATCAAAAAGATCTCTAGTAATTCTTTGGTGTAGTAGATATTCCTCTAAGCACATCTCAATTTTCCTATAGGCAATATTAAGCTCATTGAGAGAAGAAATTTCATAATTACCAGACTCATGAAGAATGTTGTATAATGAGGCACTATATGCTGTGGCATCAAATAATACGATGCCACCACCTTTGTCGGGCTTCATAACCCTGACAGATGGATCCAAAGAAAGATCATTTAGAATTTTCATTTCGTCATGAGACAGATTGTCTTTTTGTTCAAAATGTTTCTTTCTTCTGAATGTACATTTTTTAAGAGCATATACCTCTTTCATTACCCTCCTTTCAAATATAGAAACAATAGGGTTATTTATCGGAATATATGTACTCTTTTTCTTTAAGGGTCTATCAACTTTAGACACACATGTGTTGCTGTTATCAAACATTAAAGCTAGATTAAGTTTTCTAGTATATTTCTTTATGTCTAATAATGAGTCAACAACACGAAATCTGGGTGTGGGTATAAATTTTAACCCTTTGGAAAGCAAACTAAAATGTGCTATTTCCAACTGTACATTGCTGTAATTAAAGATTTTAAAATTTTTATACTCATTAATAACCTCATCCATCACAGCTATACTCTCTTCACTATAAATACTAACAGCCTGCTGTGTAGCATCAGTAACAGAATGTACTATTTCATTCTCCAGTTCCCTCTTTTCCTCCAGTTGACTTTGTTCCTGTAAGGTGGAACGAAATAAAAATCCTGTTCAGTATTTTCATCATAGACACGTCCCACCGGTTTGTTTTGAGCCCCTACATAGGTGTCTTTCTTGTCATTACCCCACCTGTAACTCGTATGTCTGCTATACTGCTCTTTGTCTCTCACAATCTTTTTATGTTTCCGGTCAAAGGCTTTTTTGGCCCTATCTTCCGCTAATGTAAATTGCTTATAATAGAGCTTCTCCCACTGGTTAAAATTAAGGTCTTGTGTAATAGTGTTGTCTAAATCTTCTACCTCCGTAATAATTTTACACAATTTCATATCATTATGTTTAAGCAAAAGCTTCATGAATCCCACACCAAAAGAATCAAATAATGTATTAAATTCTGTTTCAACATCCACATCAATATCAATACCCAATGGGTATTTAAAAAATCTTAGTCCCATTGGGACAATTTTGATGGATATACAGTAATTCAAATATGCGTTGTCAAGTTTAATGGCATTAATGCTGTTTAATTTTTTGCCCAACAAATAAATCAGATCTCTCAAGGTCCCTTTACCAGCATGGCGTGTAATATGTGCTTTGCCATCTGTATTATGATCGAATTTACAGTCATTATTAATGAAATCCTGTAAAGGTTTAGACTTGTCAGTTCTTTTGTCTGCTATGCTGTCAAAAAGCTGATAATTACGTAAAAAAGAAGAATCATTAACCGTATTCTTAACAGTACCTTGACATGTTCTCTTCTCATTTGAAACTTGTGCATAGGTACGTAAAGGCTGAGTAGTTTTCGGTCGCGTACCTATCCGAACAGCTTCATTATCGTAATTCCCAAACGAAAAATCAAAAGTAAAATCAGGACCGACAGTCCTAATAAGTTCTGAAGGGTCTGCTACTCCTGGTAGATCAATAGCACAACTAGCAATAGGCCGACAATCCTGTCCATTAGGAATGTCCAAAGACGAAGAAGACAGGAATTCATCCGTTGCTACACCACTGAAATTCTTGGAGCGTGTCTTAGTACAAGTCTTTCTACGCTCCTTTGGTGACTCACTACATGCCGGTAAATGTTGCTGAATATTAACAGAAGTTTCCTGTACGGTAGTTTTACTACCAGATAACTTACAGGCCGAACTGTTATCGGCAGACAGTTTGTGAAGCAGTTCAAATATTTTGGCAACCTCCCTGCGAAGGGATGAAACCTCCGACCGGAGGCTGGAAATCTCCTTACAATCATCAGGCGAGGTAACGCTGATTGGACTGTGAGTGATAGACATGGCAACAACTGAAAGAGCGTGCAGGAACCACCAACCAATTAGGAGCTAACAAGACTTCTACTACAGTAGTACCTATATCTGATTCTGTATCCAATACGACAATAGATAATTTGAGGCATAAGAAAAGGCTTGACAAGTCACCAATTGTGTGTGTTATAGAATATGGTCTATTTAGTTCCAACATAATAAAAATTATACATAAGCATTGGCATATCTTAATTACAAACCAGGGTATGCTGGACACATTAGGCTTTGAACCCTGTTTTATTTATAAGATGGGTAGGAATCTCAAATCCATCCTGGAAAGTACGAATGCACCTAGTAAACCTTCAGTAAATCATTCCTCTAAATGTGGTACTTGTAAACAATGCACCTACATACTTGACATTAGTAGTACAGTTTTAAACAATGTAGGTCATAGTACAGTGCGTTTTTGCAAGGGCAATTGTAGGTCTACGATGCTAGTGTACATTGCAATCTGTCAAATGTGTAATTGTTTTATGTGGGAAGACAGAACGACAACTGCGTCAGAGAATTTATTCCCACTTATACTGCATACGTAGATTAGATATGAAAAATGCCCTTAGCAAACATATCCAAGAATTAGGTGCTGCACACTCTTTTAAGTTTGCCATACTGGAGTCTGTTAGAAGTAATCCTCGAGGAGGGGATATAAAAAATTATTTGTCATACAGAGAGCTTTGGTGGCAACTGTATTTGGATGCCACAACCCCACCAGGTATTAATGAAAATATATCGATAAAGTCTGCATTAATGCTGGACAATTAAATTATTCGATACATTACATTTATTATACGAAGGGTCTATTTAGTGTTTTAATGTTTTAAAATGTTTTAATATGTTTTATTTAACATGTTTATGATGTTTCATGTTATTATATTGGTATTCATATTCAATTTTTCATTCAATTTTTCATACATTTGTATTATATATATATAGATAAGTTCACTTTATAACCCTGAAATCCTGAAATATTGAATTTCAGAATTTCGATATCATAAAGACGAAACCTTTCAATCCCAAAACCCCAAAAGCGCAAATTTTAAAAATTGTGAATCCTATACTAACCATACACCACACAAAGACATACACACACCTTCCTCCCACACACAAACACACAAACTTACATTACATACAAGCTGTGGGGCAAAACCCCTTGCACCCCCATGTGGGGAGCTACATCCACCACACCACCCATACTTAAATATACTAACGCCAAGGTCGCACTACACAGACAAACATAGGAAAACACCACCACACACCTACATTCCCCTTGTGCACACACACACACACATATTACAGTCACAACACACACTGGCACACACTAAATCCCCTAACCAACACCCTTAAACATAAATACTTGCCTGAACTTTCACCTGTCCATTCACACACCACAAAACCAGAAGCATTACTTCAACATCTCAGAACTTCTGGATTTGCATTCTTCTCGGGTTTCGCTGTTTTCAGCTTTCGGCTTTATAATCTCGGGATTCTGAAATTCGATATTTCAGGATTTCAAGATTATAAAGTGATCCTATAGATATATATATATATATATATATATATATATATATATATATATATATATATATATATATATATATATATATATATATATATATATATATATATACATACGTGTGTGTGTGTGTGTGTGTGTGTGTGTGTGTGTGTGTGTGTGTGTAGAAGAAAAGACAGAAAGATATAAGGCTGCTGGAAATAGACTAAAGGAAAACCACCAGATGGGGATGTGAGATGTGAGGTAATTAGATAAAACTAAGAGTAGAGACTAGAGGACCTCAGTCTTTCTACACAGACTAGAAACATATGAGGAGGCATAATATCAGCAGATAAGGTCAAGTGAGAGAGGTAAGAAGAAGTTATCCTTTAGATAACATTTAGGGAAAGAATGAATCTGCAAAGATACAAGATGACATGGTTCAATTACTCCTTGAGTCTGCAATTTTCCCCTTTGGTCTCCTGCTGGCCATCAAGTCTCCATCTACTGGCTACTCATTTGAACCATTCATCCCCACTGGGAAAGAGGCCTACAGCACACTTGTTCCTCTAGGGTTGGGGGGTCAAGCAAATTCAGAGTGATGATATGATCTGCTTAGGGCCAGGGGGTCTCTTTATGGCCCTTACTCCCCATCCATGATCATTTTGCAGTCTTCAATGGATGCCGCAGGGAATTGTCATTCACAAAGCATCAGTAACATAAGAACACAAACAGACTCAGCTCCCGGAATAACCACATTTTGCATGTTTTATCTAGTGTCTACCAGGGAACTTTTGTATGAAATATTTATTATTATCAACAGCATGCATTCTGTGGATTGATTTTCCGATCCAAAACATTTATTTGTCCTGTTAGTAAAATTCCAGGATGGGTGGCCCTGCCCATTTCTAATATTCAATGAGCTTTTGGCTATCTGCCATATGTGGTCAGTTTCAGAATAATAATGAACAAGCAGCCAGATCCTTTTTCAGGAGATTCTGCAACTTAAAAGAGTTTTGCAGACCAATACATTGTCTTTGGGTGTAAAGCAGTAATAACAAAGAAATTATTCAGATAGTGTTTCAAAAGACATTTTCTTTAGATATGGCCTACAATCTTGTGCAGTCACTACTCTGGAAAAGCTGACCTGAAATAAACAGCAGTGAAGGTGAGGGGTGGGGACGATGCAATTGGAACTGCCCAGCAAAAGGGAAGCAAGAAACTTGTAGCCTAAGAGCATGTTTACATTGTCAACATTTCCAGATAAGAAAACAATAAGAGTATAGGCCAATGGGGAGCATTTCCAGATAACAAAAAAATAAGGGTATAGGCCAATGGGGAGCATTTCCAGATAACAAAACAATAAGAGTATAGGCCAATGGGGAGCATTTCCAGATAACAAAAAAATAAGAGTATAGGCCAATGAGGAGCATTTCCAGATAACAAAACAATAAGAGTATAGGCCAATGGGGAGCATTTCCAGATAACAAAACAATAAGAGTATAGGCCAATGGGGAGCATTTCCAGATAACAAAACAATAAGAGTATAGGCCAATTGGGGGCATTTCCAGATAAAAAAAAACAATAAGAGTATAGGCCAATGGGGAGCATTTCCAGATAACAAAACAATAAGAGTATAGGCTGATGGGGAGCATTTCCAGATAACAAAACAATAAGAGTATAGGCCAATGGGGAGCATTTCCAGATAAGAAAACAATAAGAGTATAGGCCAATGGGGAGCATTTCCAGATAAGAAAACAATAAGAGTATAGGCCAATGGGGAGCATTTCCAGATAACAAAACAATAAGAGTATAGGCCAATGGGGAGCATTTCCAGATAAGAAAACAATAAGAGTATAGGCCAATGGGGAGCATTTCCAGATAACAAAACAATAAGAGTATAGGCCAATGGGGAGCATTTCCAGATAACAAAACAATAAGAGTATAGGCCAATGGGGAGCATTTCCAGATAACAAAACAATAAGAGTATAGGCCAATGGGGAGCATTTCCAGATAAAAAAACAATAAGTGTATAGGCCAATGGGGAGCATTTCCAGATAACAAAACAATAAGGGTATAGGCCAATGGGGAGCATTTCCAGATAACAAAACAATAAGAGTATAGGCCAATGGGGAGCATTTCCAGATAACAAAACAATAAGAGTATAGGCCAATGGGGAGCATTTCCAGATAACAAAACAATAAGAGTATAGGCCAATGGGGAGCATTTCCAGATAACAAAACAATAAGAGTATAGGCCAATGGGGAGCATTTCCAGATAAAAAAAATAATAAGAGTATAGGCCAATGGGGAGCATTCCCAGATAACAAAACAATAAGAGTATAGGCCAATGGGGAGCATTTCCAGATAACAAAACAATAAGAGTATAGGCCAATGGGGAGCATTTCCAGATAACAAAACAATAAGAGTATAGGCCAATGGGAGCATTTCCAGATAACAAAACAATAAGAGTATAGGCCAATGGGGATACTTGGGATCAGGATGCCAAGTGAATGGCGTTCTTTTCTCTTTGCTGACTCATTTTGAATAGTTGATAGTTTGTATTAGAATGAAAACATCCATATATGCAGAGTCTGCTTGAACAGACAAGACTCTGCAAAATCTGATAAACTTCAGGACCTAATGGGATGGATGTTTTTTGCTATGATACTGCAGTGATTAATACCACAGGTAGCTACAACTATGTTTTTGACAAATATGTCCTTCCATCCCATGTCTTTGAGCATCTTTATTTTTTATTCTTCAGGATGTTCATAAACTCCAAACAGACTCCTTAATAACGTATGAAATCCTAAAGCTCTTTATTGGGTTATGTTATCCCACCAGCCTCTAAATTTTGACTAAATGAGGAACAACTATGCTTCTATCAACAATTACATCCTTTAAAACCAATCAAGTAAAGGCTTGCAGTCCTTAACAGAGAGAATAACCAGACTAATGAAAATATGGATAACGGAAGGCCAATAAAATCAAGTTGGGATATTTTTACATTACTAAACTCAGGTAATTCTTTGTAGAGCTTTGACATTACATACAGTCTCATAATTTGCAGGAATAATCAATCTATTACTCAGCCATAAACTGAGCCAGAGTGCTCAAAATATTACTGGTCTAAAAATAAATGTTTATTTTGAATTTTAAGTGGATATTTCAGATGAAATCTGTTAACTCTGGCATTAGGTGGTGTGGTAGTGCAGTCAATTGTTTGTTATTACATTAAAGCTAAACATTTTGAATGGAGGCCTTATCTATGATAACTTTCTGCTTGGTATTTGAATGTTCACTTATCTTCTTTCTCCTCTGCTTGCTGAAGTTTTCTTCCCATCACCCAAGAGAATGTTGTTTAGTTTAATCAGTTAATCTAAAATGCCCATTCATATATCTTTTGCTTTTGTGACTCAACAGATGGTTGAGAAGAGTCACCTAAGATTAGTCAGAATTTGCAGTTAATATAAATTAAGTAACTCTCCCCAAAACACACACACACACACACACACACACACACACACACACACACACACACACACACACACACACACACACACGTGTGCACACACACACACACACACACACACACACACACACACACACACACACACACACACACACACACACACACACACACACACACACACACACTCACACTTGCTAGGCCAATAAACGTGACATAATTACAAAATGCTGTGTATTGACATACAAGGTAGACATTTGTATTATTTTGACTGCCAGTCATATTCAGCACTTTTTTAATACTAAAGTTGTACAAGAATGAGGTGTTTTATTACATTTTTTAGAGCCAAAGTATTAATTTCTGGTAATATTTTTAAACACAATAATGTCTTTTATGCTGGGCAGTATTAGGGAATATCATGGCTACCAGGGGCTAAAAAAAGGTTTCTGTTTATCAGTCTTGTGAAGGGTCTAATTGGCAAATAGACTGTGGCAGGTCTAAAAACATTTGCATATTTTTTTAATCAATTTCAGTTTATGAAGGTCTTTAGTTAAAAATGAACTTAATCTACTTTTTTTTTTAAAATAGTACTTTAGCCTTGGCCTCATGGTATAGAGGGATAAAGACCACCTTGGGACATAGAAAACCAAACCCTGGTTTGACTAGCCACTTGGGCTTGGGCTCTAGGAAGGCTGAAGCAGGGGAATTGTGGGAGTTAATGGCTAATACCAGTTTACCCATCCTAGGGAAAAGTCCTAGGGAAGTGTGGAGGATGTGGAATTGCAGGTAGCAGCTATAGGGTTCATAGGTTCATAGGTGTTTACTAGGCTAATGACCACAAAGGCCTTTTTAAGCTTAGCTATACATCCTAAATCTCTGATGAGTTCTGATACCCTTGATAAGTATATGCCTGAGCCTGGGAGATGAGCCATTTACATGTTACTTGTTTGCATCAGAGACATAGGCGCCAAACCACGGATGAATTTCCGGTTTCCCATCCAATTGTCAAAGTTGCACTTGAATTGGATTAGGGAAGGAACTCTACTTCGCATGGATGGGGAACCTTTTCCATAGATGGGGTAGTCTCTGGGATACATACCTATCTCTCCAGCAGGTCCTATTTATATCATAGGCAAGGTTTAAGTCTTTAGAATGAGTTGTTCTGGTACTGTTTGTTTTGTGGATATGCAGGAGGTCCATCAGAGTGGTCTCGGACAATGCCCTGTATGCCAGGCACAGATCTCCCCTCAAAAGCCTGTAGTAAACAAAATACAGGGATAGGGCCTTGAGGTGGTCTACATAGGACATATTACATATGGCCTGTATTCTTTTAGTGAGGAACCGCTGTGGACATTCCAATTGTTGGATATACCTGGTTAGGTACATACCAAAAAGATAGATCTGATGAATGCCAAATACAGTGGAACAATGACTTTCTTGGACCTAGATGCCATACCTTTGTTTATAAGCTGAGCAATATAGAATGATTTCCTTACTATTGTAAACACACAATGGTCAAAGGCTAAATTACTGCCTATATGTGTCCCAAGTCCCTGACTACTAGGTCAGCTCTAAGGGTTGTGTTGTCAATATGATAGTTACAAGGGATGGATGACTTTCTGAAGGATACTATTGTGCATTTTGTGGCATTTAGTTTTAGTCCATGGCTCTGACACCAGTTGTTTGTCTGTGTCAGCCCTTTCTGGAGAACATTTGTGCTGGTGTGTTCAATGACAGCTCCTAATTTGCAATCATCTGCAAATTTAGTTAGCCAGAGACCACTAACATTGTCCTTGACTTTTGTGAAGTAAATGCCAAAAAGGACTGGTTCAAGGATTGATCCCTAAGGGACTTCATTTGTGACTGGCCGCTTTGTAGAGGTAGACTCCTCAGTTTTAATATCCTGGATCCTGTCTGTGAGCCAGTTTACTATCCGCAGGGTGACATACAAGTTTGTATCTAACCTCTTGAGTTTGTCAACAATGCCCATGTGGGGTATTGTGTCAAATGCCTTGGCCAGGTCAAGGTAGGCAGTGTGAAACATTCTGCCCTCAACCATTGCTTTGGTGACCTTCTCTAAGACATCCACCAGGTTCAGTAGGCATGATGTCTTGAACAAACCTAATTGTTTCTTTTCTCTGCAGGGGAAAAAAGTGCTGCAGCTAATAACTGGAATTTATGTTGCTTTACATAACAAGAAAACAGGTGCAGCAAAAGACTGGTGAAGCATTCCATGTTGTCTTCTCCCAGGATATCGATAATGTTGGTCATGTGAAGTACATGATACAATTAGTCCGTGTCAGCACTTTACAGGAATCAGAGTTTTTGCTGCAGAGAGTTTTCTGCATGGTTTCCTTCTTTAAAAGGTCTTTATTTAGTAGGGATAACTTGGTTAACCAAACATGAAAATTAAGTAAAACGACACAGGCGGTATGAAAAGTGTTGTTTGATGCAGCCAAGCCATTTTATGTAAGCAGTGTGAGATGCTAGATTTCAGCATTTTATGCTATGTTGACTTCAACACTAAAAGCAGAGAGGTGTATGCATGGCCAGGAGTTAAAGATAACATCCTAATGTGACCTCGGGAAACAGGGAAGGAGAATATATTTAGCCTTGATATAAGTACAATCAGGGGGGTCAGCACAGTAGAAAATCAAGAAATTAAGGCTTTTGATCATGTGACACTGGCAGTAGACATGGATGTACTAGAGAGTAGAAGAAAACATTCAATAGCTGGAGATGGGCCCAGTAGAAATAGAGAGAAGTCAGGCAATGGAGGGAGTTAAGACCATTGATAGAGGGTGTGTTTGGGAGAAATGAGTCCTTCCATAAGATATGAAGGTTGGTCTGGTGAGAAGGTTACAAGGCTTTGCTAAGAGGGGAGTTACTAGAAAGGGGGGCAGTAAGGGAAAGAAAAGGGTGGTGAGCTTAGCAAAGTTTAAAGAGGAGCAGGTAAAGGGTGTGCAGAACATCATTAAATACAGTGCCACTAGTTTTGAGAAAATAAATACTAGGGAAAGAAGACTTAAGACAGAAACATAGTTTTTAATGACATCATAGGCAGGAGCAGAATTAATGAGAATGTAGATTTTTTGTGGCTAAGAAGGGAAGGCGACCCAAAGTGGATAACATGATTGTTAAAGCAGCAGAGGGAGATGGGTTTGGTTGTACATCTGGAAACATCAGAAAAGCAAGTGGTACAGAGAGTTATGGAGAAAAGGGAGGTATTCATGAAGTATTTCAGTAAACTGTATTATAGGAAACAAGACAGAGGTGCAAGGGGGGGGAGTGAAGGTTCAGTGCTGGAGAAATAAGAAGCTGAATGATGAGCAATGGGAGATGTTAGATGGAGCCACACATGAAATGAAAGTAGGAAACGCATTCAAGGATTTGAAGCTTAGTAAGACCGCAAGCTTTAACGGGCTACAGGCTTAATTACATACATAGAAGACCAATGTGGTGCCTGACAAATGACATGCCTTTGTAATTGGTTAAGACAGAATGGTAGGTTGTTACCCGAAAACAAATCAAACAGCAAAAACAATCTTGCTAAATAATGAAAAAGAGTTCCTGAAAGCATGGGTTCTATACCAATCTCCCTCATAAATCTTGATCTTAAAATTCTGCAAAAATGTTTTAGCAAAGCAAGTTGAGAGCATGAACACTTCATTGCTTGCTTTGGGACAAAAATGTGCTTTACAGCCAATAAAACTATCTTGCATAAATGGTGGGTTGCAGCATCTCTAGCCAAGTATTGGGGTGGCTAATTTTGATGTATTATTTGATGTCAGAAAAGCTTTTGAAATTGTGACAAGTTTTGGCCCTCTTCAAAAGGAACCTTGACGATTGGATGGGAGATAGGAAATTCACCCCGGGGATCACGTCAGTCGTCCTGCTAGACAGGGGTCCATAGAAGTAAATATTGTAGGAAGAAATATCTGGGGAATTGTTTGGCTAGGTTTGTATAGGCCCTAGGGCCAATAGGCTAGTACCAATCTATGAACCTATGAACCTATGCCTGGAAAGAAGAAGATATGGTGAAATTTTATGCAGTGGGCATCACTGCTTTACATCCATCCTCTATTCAGGGTGTTGGTGAATGGAGACCTATTAGAGCAAGGTTACACTGACAGGGGAACCAGACAGGGCTGCCCATTGTCACTGTGGATAATTATTAGAGTGATGGAAGGGTTAGATTTTAGGGTCAGTAAGCTTGTACACCAGGCCCAAACCGGAAAGTAAGAAGAAGGGATTGTCTTAACGATGAAGGACAATTGCACTTTAATGAGTAGCAAAACAGAGTTAGCACTGGATGAAAACTGAAGAGATATTTGCAGCATTTTGATAGGTGTCTGGGTTAGAGCGTAATGAGGATAAGACAGTCATGGCTTGGTTGGCATGGGAGGATAAGGTAGCTAGGGAAAATACAGTGAAGAAAGGCAATTATCCTAATATTCAGGGTATTAAGAGTATGAGGTCAATAAAGAATGGACTATGAAGGTCAAAGCCCTGCAAATAAATTCAGGGAGGATTAGATCAGTCAATGTAATGATTATGCTGCATGTTTTTTTATTTGATCAGGGATATACCTACCTTTATGAAGGAGGCATGAAGCATTGAGTATGTAGTCTATCATTAATGAATGTGTGTTAGGGAAGAAGGCAGAAATATATATTCACTGAAGGTGCAAGTAAATATATATACATGAGGCCGGGGATTCCCAGAAGTAGACTGTTATGCATTAGCATTTGACATTGCACAATTAATCTATTCAGTGGAACAACACACCAATGGTACAATGTGGATTGTGTAGGATGGATTCATATTAGAGGTACTAAGTATGGCTGAAGAAAGTCTAGAGACAATGGTATAATAGATGGGGTATGGGGACCTGGGAGGGTGTGGCATAACCAAGAGGTCTTGGATATGGTCTCTGCTGTGATCAAATGGGTGTGAGAGTAAAACAATATGTGTCATTGGACGTAAGTGGAGGTGGACCCAGCAAGGGAGTGATAAAAGCATTTGAGGAACTGGAAGACAAATTTAAGTTGGACGGGGTAACTGGCTTTTCTTAAAGCAATTAAAAATAATCCTAAGAGAGGAGCACAGAGTAAAGGAGGAAGGTGAGGAGGCAATGCTTTGGAGCAAAATGAAGAGGAATAAAGGAAACTCTAGTGTAATACAGAAAGATTTGCAAAGTAGAAAAACAAGCACCCCAGCCATGCAGGGCCACAATGACTTCCACACGTTTAGACCACACCACAAATGTGAAAAAAAAAAACAAGAGAGGAGGGGTATCCATCTTCATTAAAGACATACACACCTCTAGACTAGTTAAACAGTACAACTCCCTCGAGTTACTCCAAGTCCAACTAACTGTAAGAAAGACCCTCCTCCATGTCATTGTTAGCTATAGGTCCCCTATCATAAACCCTGAAACCCACACAGCCTACCTGGAACCTACTTGAGTCACTCTCAGTACAGCCAAATATCTTGGTAATGGGTATCTTGAACTATCCTTCTATCAACTGGGTAATATATAAGAGCACAAATGCACTCACCCAATGGTTCCTGGATTTTGTTAAGCAAATACTCTGGAGCTGACAGTCAGCACCCCAACAAGGGTCTCTAACATCCTTGACACAGTGCTCGCTGCACCACCCTAAAGCTCAATCATAAATCAGTGTTGTTTGAAGTAACAATCATAACTGACCCACCATCAGGAGCAAAAAGTTTAAAAAATTTCTCCAAAGCAAACATTAGCCTACTGAGCAACGGCATCATTAGTTACAGACCCCCTCCCAGCACTGACAGCAGTGACCCCTATACTGAAGTGTACACAAATGTCCTGTATAAACACCTATAAAAATGTATAGACTCAGTTGTACCAGAACTGATCAAATCAAGATCCTCATGAAAAAATAAGCCACCCTGATGGACGTCCAGCTTGAAAAGGTTATACAATAAGAGAAAGAAACTGTTGTCAAAAGACAAGAGGAAACAATCCCAGCAAAGGAAAAACTCCATCCAAAGCATAAACAAGCAGATTAGACATCTTGTAAGGTCCTCTAAAGCTAATTATAAAATGAAATTAGCATCCCTAGCTAAGGTAAATCATAAAGCATTCTTTAGCGACTTCCAAAATCTAAAAGGGAAGGCCCAGCTTTGTTCCAGAGTAGCTGTGGACAGTACCACTTATACTGAACCTGAGGACATCACCAACCTGTTAATGGACAGGTTTGGAGAAAACTTTACCCCCCCCCATCCCCACCAATCATACCCCATAACATACCTGTCACCAGTCCTATGCCTAGTATCTCCAGAAAGCAGGTCACAGCTGCACTCTCCAAGGCCAAAAACACAGCCTCTGTGGGGCCAGATAACATTCAAGGCTGCCTGTTAAATGGTGTAAAACAGGAGTTAGCCTCAGGTTAACCCTTATGCCACTAGATAGGTTGCCAACTGTCTCACAAACAGAACACACACAGTCAAAAATTAGGGATGCCAACTTTACTAGCATACCTGTTACCTGTGGTGTTCTGCAGGTATCTGTGTCAGGCCCCCTACTGTTTGGTATCTATTTTTCAGACATCCAGGTGAAAATAGGTTGCCTATGGCTTATCAGTTTTGCTTATGACTGCAAACTGGGTGCAATCATTGAATTCCCCCAAAGATGTCAACATACTGGAAAATGGGCTTACACAGACAAATTATTGGTGTCAAAGCCACGGACTTAAACTAAATGCAAAAAATGCATTACCATCCCCTTCTGCAAAGGAGAAACCCATGCTAATTACAACATTAATAATATCTCCCTAAGTTCAAACCCAGTGGTGAGAGATATAGAACCAAGTTGATAGCAGCCTTAATTTTGATCATCAGGTGTTCACAGTAGTAAGGAAGGCCTTCTACATTGCACACATCATAAGCAAGGGTATAGCATCCAAATTTAAGGATGTTATAACTCCCTGTACTCGGCTCTCATCAGCCCAGTAATAGAGTACATTGCTCCCTTCTGAATGTACATTGCCAGACGTCTGTAGCAAATGGAGAGACCTAAGAGGTTTCTCACCAAGAAATTCAGGGCCTACAACACATGACCTACACGGATACACTGAAGGCCCTATCACTTTACTCAGTATTGTATAAACTGCTTAGAGGCAACTTTTGCATGGCCTGCAGAGCAGTTCCAGACCCTGCCTTGATGAAGTTGCTGCACACATCTGCAAATCCAATGGGACAAGACTCACTCGCTCTAGGGATCTTAACTTAGCCTATGACATCAACAGGACATGTTGGAGAGACAGATATGTCTCCCAGAGGTTTTCACTCCTCATGTAAAACAAAGCTCCTCATTGACCCTATTTAAGCATAAACTAGACAATTGGATTGGAAACCATACATTTACAGTGGGAGTTTCACCTGTGTCTCTCTTAGACAGGGGCAGCTAGTGTTGATCTTAGATTCACATGCAAAAATAAACTATATACCTTTGTCCATAAAGGAACAAGGGTATAACACAACTAGGCTTGTAATAAAAGGGGTAGGAAACAGGGAGGAGAAAAGAAAAAAAGGTACAGACCACAATACAGGAATGAAGAATACTTTGGAAGAATTTATGGGAATTAGACAAATGGTGCCATCTGATGGATCGGCAGATAATGACTCTAAAGTGCTAGCACCTCACTTTTCAAAAATTATACAAGGAGGGGAGATTATGAAACAGTATGTGCTGGAGATGTCAGAAAGAAGGAGTGGTGATTATTTATATGTTTTAGAAGTGTGAAAGAGTTACTGCATACTGGACAGAACTTAAGAATGTTTTACATAACTTTCAAAGTTATAGTTATTGGGATTCCATGGATTAGGAGAACATAATATGCCTGAGTCTCCATCTGTCTCTGGATGTTGGGATGTGCTATTAAAATGTGATTACCCTAGGAATGGTAAAAATCTCACAAAGCTCCTTATGCTCTAATGGTAGGTAACATCTCAAGATTTGTGAGAATTACTTTGTCCTTAAAGACTTATGCTGACGTAGGAGTCAGTCCACCTGCTTTGAATGTGTAAATGCTGTGAATAGTTGTGGTTCAATGTCAATGTTGATGTCTTTTTAACGTTCCCTTCTTTCTTGAAGGTCATAATTATGAGATTAAGTTTTTATGTGATTATCATGTCATCGATTGCATCTTGCTTTTTATAAAATAATAAACACCAGCATCTAAATTATCTACATTTAAATGCAAAGGGCTGCACTTGACCCTTTGTTGCAAATACAAGACATTACACTTTAACCTTCAAGTATGAAAAAACAAACAGGCACACTTTAACCCCTTAATGTAATAATGCAAGGTGTACAAAGTCATTCCCTGGGACTCACAAAGGCCGATTTTCCATGCAGGAACAGTGTAGGAGCTCCTGCATGGAAAATGGCTGCCGAGCTATCCAGGAAAGAGCTGTTTTCACGTGCATGAGCGGCCCTACACTATTCTAGCATGGAAAACCGGCAAATATGCAAATCACCTCATTTGCTGATAAAAACATGCAAATGAGATGATTTCGCAATCCAGCAAGCTGTCAGGTCTCCGTGCTAGAACAGTCAGTGCAGAAATGTATTCAGAAAATGAGTACATTTCTGCATCTGACAAAAAGGAGGCATGACAGCTCATGTAAAAGCATGTATTATGTTTAATACACATGCCAATGGCAAAATATAAGGCCACTGGCATTAAAAACAGTTTATTTTATTTAAAATTAAACTTTTTTTTGGCTGATCTTGGCCATTTAAGCTTAGGGCAGCAGCACACAAACAGAATTGTGCCAAAAATAAAAAAAAGAAAAATGAGAAAAGTCAGTTTTAAGTTAAATCTGCATTTTGCCATTACAGTCAATGGCATGCAGAATGTAAACAATACCAAGGAGCACTGGTTGTCAAGGGGGAAAGGGTCCATTTAAGTGTAGTAACTAACGATCTACACACTGGGGTATGCAAATGAGGGGAGTTATACTGAATCACAGATTTCTTCAAAGTGTCAGCTTGTACCTAACCATGAAGTTGCAGCAATACAACAGTGCAAGTCTAAGAACTGGATGACTTCATAAGGGTGTGTGTCATACTTGTTGCAAGCTCATTGGAGCTCTGTGGCCCGTGTCTGCCCTTAGCTAAGCACAACTAAGGAAGGGGGTGTGTCATATGTGCCTGAGCACTGTGTATATAGCCTAGCTTAAAAGGGTGCGCTGTGCACCAGGATATAAACCAAAAAAAAAAGAGGAAATGGCAGCACTGTTTACATATGAGCACTGGGTAAGTGCTGCACTTTGGAGCTTAAATAGGGAGGAACTGGGAAGGGGAAACAGCAGTAGGAAGGTAATCAAGGAGCACTAGCATAGCTGGCAAGTGGAATTTATCAGAATCAGCCAATTGCACATGCAGCAGCCCAGCACACTAATATAAACTATGCAAACACCCTACAGACTGTTTTTTCCCACAAACTGTACACCACTGGTGTACACAGACGGGGGATTTTAACTGGCAAAGCTAATTAAAAATGTTACAGACTGCTGCTGCTTTACTCCATCAATATGTGCTAGAGACTGAGGGTGGTGAGGAGGAGAAAGCTAATAAATGACCCACTGTGAGGAAGAGGAGTAGAGTGTACAGACCCAGAGTAACCTACCAGGGCCTACATGTGCTGGAGATAGTGGAGCGCTACAGGGTGGACAGGGACATTCTACAGCAAATTGTTGAGCTGTACCAGCCTCGCCATACACACAGAACTATTAGAGGGAACCCATCCCAGTGAATACTAAGGTATGTCTAGGCTTAAGAATACCAGCCACAGTACCTTCCAAAGACCAACTGGGGATATCTTGGGGGGTCTCACAGGCATCAGCATCCAGGGTACTTCACCAGTTCCTATATGCCATGATACAACATGCCAACGAGCACATATATTTCCCCACCCCCCGGTGAGGTGCTGCATGTATGCGTCTCTTCCACCATATAGCAAAATACCTTGAGGTAGTTGGTGCTATAGACTGCACGCACATCCACATCAAACACCATCTGGTGAGCGGGACAGGGTCTACATAAACTTTAAGGGCTTCCCCTCCATCAACTGCCAGGTCATGTGCGATGCCCAGGGCATTATCATGAATGTGTGTGCCGGTAGTCCTGGAAGCTATCACAACTCCCACATCTGGCATTGCTCACAGCTGTATTAGGCATTTGCCAGGGAGCACATTCCCATATGGCCATCTAGTGGGGGATGCTGGCTATGCACTGGAGCCATGACTGATGACACCAATCAGAAATGCACACACACCTGAACAAGAATACCTTAATGAGGCACATACACAAACCAGGATCGTTGTAGAGCATGTGCTTGGGATTCTCAAGTCACGGCTCTGCTGCCTTGCAGTAGTCTCCAGCTACATGTACACAAATGTTCATAGTATGTGCCATGCTATACAATATGATCCTGTGGAAACAGCTGCAGCACGAACAGCACGGGGAAGGACCAGTCAGTCTCCCACCATTGCCAAGGCCAGCACAGGCACAGAGGGACTTGGAGGAGGAACATCCTGAGCCTGGCCCTGTAGGCAGAAGGAGGTGTGCACACTATGCCCAGGCCTTGACAAAGAGGCTACGCATAGCACACACACACACTGACACTGTATGGACCCAGGGATTGATACCTCTCTCTGACTCACACATACAGTAAAAGGGATGCAAAACATGACATTACCTGAGATTTACCATGTACATGGAGTGTACTATGTGCATCCAACATAGTCGGCCCTCCAGCACTGTCCTCAGTACTGGCCTATCAACAAGGTAAGTCACTCATCCTATCAATTGCTGAATGGAGTAGTATGTGCTCATACTTGTATGTATGATATGGATGCAAGCATGCAAGGGAATTGGGTGGCTGAAAGAGATAGCAACAGACAGCTATATGGGACAGCAGGAAATTCATAACAAATACTGGTGTCAACATACTAGGCAGGACTACACAAGGTAACAACCCACACTGCAGTACATGTGATGGCCCAAATAACTGTGGGTGTCAATAGGTCACACACATGGATGTCAATGAGGGTCACGTATCCACCACCAGCCTTACCCAGCAGCACAGGTGTAGATGACCATGAAAAAAAGCTGGGCTAAGGCCCCCAAATGATGACAATGGTGAACAGCCCCCCACCAGACCTACACGGACATACTACAACAGGTCTGGCAGTTGCATTTTACTTCTGCAGGGTAAGAAGCCTGAAAGTGAAACATATGCCATTAAGATCTAACATGTGTACTCTACTGATAAGCCTCCTGTCTGTATGATAGGTCACAATACAATATGAAATGGAAGCCAACAGAGTAACCGAAATACCAGTACAGTCATTTCAAATGTTAAAGTCTGCAGGTGTGCACAACCCCCCCCCCCCGCAATCCTATGTAAAAATCCAGTAACAGATGGCCTGCAGCACTGTCAAATGGCCTACAGTCCTCTGATATAGCCCCATGCCTCACCCATAGTGCCACTGTATGGAATGTCAGTGGGTTCCAACTAACAACCTAACACAGTAAACAGAAAACAAATGCAAGGCCATGTTGACAAATGACAGTAGCATGCCTCCCCATGTCCTGCTGCAAGGACTGTGGATCACGCCGTGAATACTACTGTGATAAAGGCCCAACTATAGAGATACCTCTGAGATATTGCTTACATAATGTTAGGTGGAGGAGAGAATAACAGAAGGGGCGTGTAGAAGCAAGGATGTCATGGAGTGTGTGAAGTCTGAAACTCTAATGTCCACCCATACTACTCCCGACTGCAAACCCATGAATGAATAGCCACAAAACCACTTGTAAACCACAATGTGAAGGTAAACTGACCAGATATATGAGTTCTGCCTCTGGATAACCTGGCTGTATCTGTACAGCTGAGAAGTATGGCCCCAGCAGGGTATGGCCATTCCATGAAGTGAGAAAAGCACAAGGAGGGGAAGCCCAGCCAGTGTACTAACAAGGTGCTGCACCATTTACATAGAACCAGCAGTCTATTGCCTGTAGCTACCCCTCCACAACTGCAGGAGTGTGCCAGAATGTGTAGTTTGTATGCCTCAGAATATTGGTCTCAGCTTTATTCATCTTGTATTTCCCAGTAAATAACTGTGAGCAAAGAATGATAACTGTCAGTAGTTGATGACATGACACATCACAGTGTAAAACAGTACATTTGTCAGAGTATCTGTGCTACAACCAAACATGTTATACAAGCAGCACGGACAGCAATAGTTACAGTATCCCCTGTATGTTAAGCCCATTGTGTCTCCATATTGGCAACCTATCTCTGCTGCCATAGATGCCTGTTGAGGATTCCATGAGGGATCCAAAGTTGTGTTTGAGGCTAATAAGGGAGTTCAACAGTCATGGGACACCACCTTTCCCTGCAACAGTGTCCTCCTTCTGATGTACACTTTAGAAATGGCAGGGGACAATCACATTGTCTCCCAGTGTTTGGAGGACAGTATATGGGTTCTGTTGGCTCTGGCTACTACCATGCATTCATGTACCTGTTTGTAAAGTGCCGATGTGTATGATTCCTCAGTCATGCAGCTACTTCCCATTGCCATGGGTGCAGTGAAGACATCCATCCCTGTTTTCATGGCTGCAAAGTCAGCTTTGGAGAGGTGTTGTCAGGTGGTTATCTTTGTGGGGGGTGTGGCTGACATGTTGAGTTCCATGTTGATTACAGCCTGTGTGAATCTCACCATGCAGGGGTTGACATCTGTGGATGAGCAATGGTCCCATATTTCAGTGGTCAACACAGGTCAAGGTTGTTGCATCCTCTACCAGGTGTCAGTATGAGCTGGTCTAAGGCAATGGAAATGATGAATCCCAGAAGTGTTGGGCCACTGTACTAGCACTTGTCTACATTTCCCAGGTGATGGAGCTTTAGTTGAAGACTCATACAATGTCAGTGTTGTGTTGGACCATCATAGATTACAGGGTGTTGAGGAATGTGCTTTGGCAGTCTAGAGACATAGATGTGGACCCATAGCAGGCTATGGTCTTTATTGCACTATGACCCCAAGGCAGTTGTACTGGAAGTATATCCAATGCATTATTATGGGATACTAGTATGGAGGTGTTCCTATCCATAATGAATATGGAGACAACACCACCTGTGGAGGTGTGGTCCATGTTTTGGGGCTGACAGCAGTGGAATGTGCCATAACCTGATACTGCAGGTCTGCTGCTGTGAACCACCTCTCCATTACAACAGACATGTGCCCACTACTCCACCAACTGCTATGAGGGACTGCATCCTGACAGTTAGTTGTCCGCTGTTGAGCAGCATGACCCTCAGATTGCATACATGTGTAGCTGTTATGGTGATAATTACATTAAGAACACTGCCTAATAAAGCACCATAGGGGTGGCAAGACATTTAGCCAGTACTTGGCAACCCAGCGGTGACAGATGTAGGGCATCTGTGGCAAGACTTTGCGTTCTGTCAATCATGTTATCCCAAGCAGAGGTGTTCTTGATCCCCTGAGAATGACAAATAACAGGTAAGCCAATGTTGCAGTCAACCATCTGTTGACAGTACCGCAGCATCATTCTGGGTAACAGCGGTACACTGTCCAAGGCTACTGTCACACCTGCCCGGACCAGAGAGTTCAACCATGTTTCCTGTCATGTAGTACAGGGAGGTGTGTCCCAAGTCATTCACACCCACATGGATATGGAGTGATACTTGTACTTGTTGTGGAGTGACATGACTGGCTGTGTCATGTATTAGATGCTGGCATGTGATAGATATTTGCCTGTTGCTTGTTACCTGCTCCATATTCAACTTAGTGAGTGGGATGTGTGTGCCTCAGTATTGAGTTACCCATGATCACTGTATTGTGCAAGGTGGTTAGCCTTAGGGGCTTAGGTTGGGAGCACACTGTGTAGGTTAAATATGTGCCCCTTGGCATGTGCCATGTCGTGGTGTCTCAGTGGGTGTCTGCCTTGTTGGTCTCTGCTGTTTGAGTGCCTCTGGGAAGGTGAGTGTGTGGCTTTGCACTGCATGGCATGGCTGGCAAAGTGGGTGTCATGGTGAGATACGTCTTCCACATGGTGTGGTGCAGGTGTTGATCCTATCCTCTTGACCTACTAGTCCAGTCTTTGCTGGATAGTGCATATGCCCACATTGGGTGATATATGGGTAACCCTCACAGGTCTGAGTGTTTGGAGTTTAGAGGGGAGGGTTGTCTGTGTACATGAGGCAGTTGCAACAGTGTCCCAGAATGGACAGATGTGCCAGGTTAATGGGTGAAAGCACAGATAACTGCCCTTCAAACATGCCAGGATGGGTAGACATAACTAGTAAGTACTGGGGTGACAGTTGGGATGAATGAGAACTGCTGACTGTTTACAGGTGTGCCACACTTCTTGATGCAATAACCTGGTGAAGTGCCAATCCATAATGCTAGCTTGAAGTGCAAGACAGAAAGAACTAGCATGATATATGGGTGGAACAGAAGGCAGACTGTCTGCCACCTGTAATACTTTACCACAGCTGTGCAGTTATCAGCAGTTTTGGCCATGTGAAAGTTCAGTAAGCTCTGTTGTCTGTGCGATAACTGTGTAACACTATAGTAGACATACCTAGATAGGCAGGCATTCTAATCCCAATACTGGCAAGTGTGTGTGTGTGTGTGTGTGTGTGTGTGTGTGTGTGTGTGTGTGTGTGTGTGTGTGTGTGTGTGTGTGTGTGTGTGTGTGTGTGTGTGTGCATATGTATGTATGTGTGTGTGAATCATGTACTGTCTGGCTCATACCATTTTTGACCTGTGTACTACCCTTTACTCTTCCCTTTACTCCAATTTAGTTGACCTGGTGATGTCATCCACCTCAGAAGTACCTTTGGAAGAGTTGCAAATGTATAAGCTCTGTGGTGCATCTCATAACTGCATATCACTGTAGTAGGAATACCTAGATAGGGAGAAGTTCTACTCCCAATACTGGCAAGTGTGTGTTTGCATATGTGTGTGGGAATCATGTACTGTCTGGCTCATACCATTTTGACCTGTGTACTACCCTTTACTCCAATTTAGTAGACCTGTTGGTGTCATCCACCTTAGAAGTACCTTTGGAAGAATTACAAATGTATAAGTTCTGTGCCACATCTCATAACTGCGTAGCACTGTAGTAAGAATACCTAGAAAGGCAGGAGTTTTAATCCCAGTACTTACAGGTGTGTGTATGTATGTGTGCATGTGTGTGAATCATGTACTGTCTGGCTCATACCATTTTTGACCTCTGTACTACCCTTTACACTTCCCTTCACTCCAATTTAGTAGACCTGTTGATGTCATCCACCTTAGAAGTACCTTTGGAAGTGGTGACATAAGCTCTGTGGTGTCTTTGGTGCATCCCATAACTGCGTAGAACTGTATTAGGAATACATAGATAGACAGGTGTTCTAATCCTAATGCTGGCACTGTTTGTGTGTGTGAGGATCATATCTTGTGTGGTTTATACCATTTTGATGTGTATACCATACACGGCTGGTGACCACCTCTCGCTGCCATTACTTTATATAGTGTGGTAACAGCATCTGCCTCACATGCAGCAGGTTAAACCATTGTTCAGTCTTCTGTACAGATGTGTCTGGAATATCCATATGTTTGAAACCTATATGTGGTTGGAAGTGGTCTGTGTGCCTTAAC
Source organism: Protopterus annectens (assembly GCF_019279795.1). Classification (NCBI taxonomy): domain Eukaryota; kingdom Metazoa; phylum Chordata; order Ceratodontiformes; family Protopteridae; genus Protopterus; species Protopterus annectens. The sequence continues at coordinate 478,297,477 of NC_056742.1, read as the reverse complement.
AATGCCCATGTAAGTGATGAGAAAACAACATGTAAGTGATATTATAGCCAAATAGGCCACAGTGAGTGCACTGACTCAAATGGCAGCATGAGGTATCATACCTGACTGAAGCATCATGCTGATAGGATGTCTGCTGCCCTCTCATTTGGCCAGCCTTGTAAGTGCAATACATGAGTCCAGATGCTTGGCTTTACAAGTAAAATGTACCTGTTATGGGTCACATTAAAGGCTGGAAGAGGTGTGAATGTCATATTGTGGTCCGATTAAGTATGTGACAGGAAATCCTTGCATCTTAACAGAGGTTTGTACACAATTTATATCCACTGTATACCAGTAATGTGTCACGCATGACCCTGCCTTAGACCATTTGTCCAGCACAATATGCTGGCCTCTGTCCAGACATCTTGGCACTGACAAGTTGTGAGGTATACTACAGGAATGTTGAATTCACATCAGATAGGCTCCAATGGTGACCACTGTGAAGCAATACAGTTAACCCCAGCACAAGTGAACATGCACAATAAGCAATATAGCCATTAATAAAGCAATATAGTTATTACTGATGGTTGTGTGCATGGTAAATTACATTCACTTCACATACCTGGGGTATTGCCAGGCACCAACAGAACAATGTCATACTCGCCAGCTTCAGGCTACTATCCCATATGCAGACCAGAGGGTCTTAGGTAGTTGTGACAGGGAGTTATTGTCAGCAGACGCACATGTGGCCGCGGTACAGGATGGATGCAGCATGTCTGCACTTCTGCATTACTAACCACAATAATATACAATGCCCTGACCTCACCATAGATGTGCACCTCTGTACATTAGAAAACCCATCCACAACTGTAATCGGACCTGACACATGCATGTAGATACAATACAGATACATGTATGTCTGATACATTAGTGTACTAATCCCCACTGGACCCTTACCTGCACACTCCTCATCCAATGTGTGTGTGAAGTCCACCTCCGCAATGCTTCCCTCAGTGTCTTGGCTTGTGCATCCCACATGTGGCCCAAGTGTGGTGAGGAGCTCCTTGGTGGGTGTCAGTGGGGGCTGGATGGCTGAGCCCTCACCTGTGTCTAGCTGGTCCCAAACTACAGCAGCAGCCCATTGATGGGCATAGCATTTAAGGTCAGTGGCCCGATGCTGCACATGCTCATAAGTTCTGGTGTGCAGGCCGACATCATTTACCCTGTGAACTACACTGTTCCACAGGGCATTCCTCTCCCACACATCTTCTGCTCTGCGTCTAAATGACAGGGCATAATGTCCAATCACATATTGGGTATTGATGTCTGTTTCCCCAACAGAAAATGCTGGTAAGTGAGCACTGTTCATGTTACCTGGAAGACATAAACAGGAAAAAGGTCACAGGACCTCATACGGTTGACAAAATGCACATCAACAGTGGATATTACTTGCAAATAATCCACACTACACTGAGACCATCCAAGCTATTATGGCTATAGCAGCTTGCATCACACGCCTGTCCCTGAGCTATCTTATTCCCCAATGTTGGACACTTGATTGCATAATCCTCTAACCTCTATTAATTTCTATGTAGAGGGTTGACAGTGGGCATCTTCCATGTGGATGGTGTGTGGCTGGTGGCAGGTCTGTATTTGACTGTGGTGTGTGATGGAGCTCTGAGCACATGCCTGAGGTCATGTAGGAGGCTGACACTGATGTTATTATGCCCCATGGAGATATGCTGTTGTTGCCATCAGTAGGCAATATGTACATGCTCACCATTGCTGAGTAGAGGAGTGTGGTTGATGTGCATATCTCCCTGTACAACTGGGTTGGACAGGGTGGTGATGTTCTCACGTAACCTGTGTGATACAGGTTGCCTATATCCACAGCATGTGTGTTTGAGATGTTATTTAACCACAGTACAGGGTGAATTGTGTTGTTTCATCTGAGACTTACAGCATATGTGGAGACATGTTTGCAATTGTCCTTGGTGGTGGTATGGATATGTCCAATTCATAGTCATAGTCATCCTTACATAAAGTCACCTGTGAACTTACATGCTTGCTCAGATATAGGTGGACTTGCTTCAAAGTTGTTGCCTGCATCTACAGCCAATGTAGCAACCTATTATGTGGTTTGTGTATTGCTGCTGTCCACCAAAGGGGCTTACTCTACCTTGGTGGAGGCTGGATATACAGGTTAGGTACTGCTGTGTCCATATAGCTACACTGGATATGAAGGGTACCCTCCCCAATACACTGCCTGGTATTTGTGCAATTGGAACATGACACCATAATAACTCATTTCATAACAAGTCTCACCTGTAGTGTGACCTATAGCCTGTGCAATTCAATTGAAAACAGCAATTGGGTCTGTGAAAACATATGGAAATAATACTCAGTACAATAAGTCAGTTGAATGAGTGTGCACACCCTTAAACTGATATGTTGTGTATGCACGTCTTGAGATGGTTACAGCATTCATCCATCTTGGTCTGGACTCTAGCATCATGGCACACCTTCACTTGGCAATAGTTGGTCACCTTCCTAGAAACACCTTTGATTGTATTTCAATGTAATTGTACAGGTTATGGGTCACATAACAATGACAAAAATTATGAAATGATCTTCTGTGGTCTGATTGTCATATAGCACACATACCTGGCATTCTAACCTGGGTATGTACACTTGTGATATCCACTGTATATAGCTGTGAATATAGCTGGTAGTGATAGGCACGGACATAGGGTCATAACACAGGTGGACACTTCTCTGATTAATAGCTGAATATCATGCCTATTCTAGTACCCATATCAGTGTCAGGGCACTGCAACAACCAGTAGCTGTACACATTTCCATCTGTTGTATGTACTGACACTATTACACGCATGTGCAACATGCACAGCCTATGTACCCAAATGCTTGAAACCCATGTGATGTAGTATTGTGCCTTCCAGTTGAACATAAGCATACATACATGTGCTCAGGGGATACCTGCAATACATTTCTGTTGTATATTAGTATGGTACACTGCAGTTACAGTCTTGCCACTCAATCATACATCTCAACCTGTTACAACAGTACATCTGGACAATGGCACACATAAATGGGTGCCATAGGGGACATCAACATTTATACTTCAGGTGCAGCTAACATTGGGTAAGACAGTGATTCAGGTCTTAGCCTGGTATAGGTCCCCAACCATGTCCCAAGACTTGCACTCCACGTTCCTAAAAACCCTGGAGAATATTAGGGTCCAACCTAACACTCTCTTACTAGGTGACTTTAACTACCTTTCCATTAACTGGGTAAACTACTCAAGTACCAAAACACTTGCCCAACATTTCCTGGAGTTCATTAATTCCAATGTCCTGGACCAGCTCGTTCTTACCCCCACTAGAGGTAGCAACATCCTTGACCTGGTCATTACTAACATGGGCGACCATTGCTCTACACCAATAGTCAGCTCCTCCCTGGTTAGATCTGACCACAAACTAATCACCTTGGAAATCCACATCCCTTCCACCACCACTCCCAGCAAAAGTAACCACCATGAAAAACTTCTCCAAAGCTAACTTTGGGATCCTAAAAACAGAGGTGGCTAACCTCACGGCACCCATACAAATGGAGAATAGTTGAGTGACTTCAGAATCATACACCAATGCACTGTATGAATACGTACACAATGCATGGATCACACCATACCCAATAGAAGCAAGACACTCTCCTCCAAAAAAAGGAAGCCAATCTGGTGTCCCCTCCCATAAACAAACTCTACAACAGAAGGAGAAAACTGATGTGGAATAAGGTGAAGTCCCAAGACTGGAAAACTCCCTTGTCTGCCTCAACAAAAAGTCGAGATCCCTCATCAAATCCTCTAAAGCTAGGTATTAAAATAGAATTGCAGCAGATAGTAAAGACAACCACAAGGCCTTCTATATTTATGTAAAGAATCTCCACAGCAATAACCAGATTTGCTCTGAGCTACTGCACAATGGTACCTCCTATACTGAGCCAACAGATATTGCCAATATACTGGCCAACAGATTCAGTGCCAAATTTATCCCCCCAAAGGAGCAATCACAATACCAACAGATTGCCAGGCATCCAGTATTACTACTGCACAGGTTAAAACAGTACTTGTCAGGGGTTCTATATTGGGAAAACTGACAGACGGCTGCGGGATAGAATGTACGAGCATCTATATGCAATCAGGAATAGCAGAGACGATAATGCCTTAGCTAAGCATATAGTAATTGTAACATCGCCCCGGTTCTAAAATTGAGAAGCTACCTTAGATAATCTCTGGCCAGATCCCAATGTGAGAAAAACCTGTACACCTATAGGGTTAAGTCATACCTTTAGTTTTCAAGCCAGATATTTACATACTAAAATAAAAATAAAAAATAAAAACATTAAAACAATATAATGGTTTAGGATAGGGATAAAACACACACGTGTACATATACCCCTTTTCTCTTTTAAATCTAGTTGGTCTACGTTGCTGGCTTAGGTGGATACATTGTAGGTTACCTTTACTATCCATCATTATTTATTATTTATTTTTTATTATCATTTTAGTTGTATCCCATAGAACAAATTGTTTTCTATGTGCTTTTATAAAAATTGGTTGAGCCTGCTTATTTAAACTATGTATAATTAATCTAAAGTATGATGGATGATTAAGTGTTCATGTTATGTATCACATTTTATGTGTTTGTGGTACATTTTTATGGAATTTGTATTTTATATAAAATTATGCTGCGGTATTACAGGATGTAGGATGATGTCATTTCCTGTTTTAGTTTAATATAAATTGTATATTCCACTTGATTATTTTATTCTCTGATGAAGCCACGGTGTTCCGTGGCGAAAACGCTCTGCTTGTGGATTTATTAAAGCGTTAAGATTTTAAGCAACTGTTGTGCGTAGTTTCTGCAGAACAAGGTTCCTCGTTGGTGTTTTCTTGGTTTGGTTACTCTGGTGTTGTTTAGGCATCCAGTATTACTACTGCACAGGTTAAAACAGTACTGTCCAAGAATACACCTTCTACGGGACCTGACAATGTCCCTGGTTGTGTTCTATATGAACTACAGACTGAACTGGCACCTCACCTGTGTGCTCTGTTCAATCATAGCCTAACCTCACGCTTTGTCCCTGCCGAATGGTGCACTGCTACAGTTATCCCTCTCCACAAAGGAGGAGTGACTACAGACCATGGGAACTATTGCTCCATTAGCCTGATGAGTCTGATATGCAAAGCTATGGAATGCATCATCATGGGCCTAATGAACAAGGATATAGGGAATATCCAAACTCTGGATCCCACACAGTTTGGTTTTGTTAAGGGTAGATCATGCCTGCTTAACTTGGTCGACTTATTTGAGTCAGTCACCAGAGCTGTGGATGAAGGCAAGGTGGTTCATACAGCCTACTTTGATCTAGCCAAGGCTTTTGATACCACTTCCCACTCAGGAATCATAGAAAAACTCACTAAGCTTGGCATCAACCCCTATATCTCTAAGTGGGTTGCAAACTGGTTCACAGATAGACCCTACAGTGTGAAAGTCAGACTGCTGATTAGTCATGATTGGAATCCCACAGGGTTCAGTCCTGGCTCCTCTCCTGTTTGGTATCTACTTCTCTGAAGGCCAGGCCAACATGAAGGGACTCTGGCTGACAAAGTTCGCAGAAGATTGCAAGTTGGGAGCTATTATTAACTCCCCAAGTGATGTTGACATCCTACAGAATGGCCTCACTGAGACCAACGACTGGTGTCAGAACCATGGCCTTAAGCTCAATGCTAAAAAATGGTTTACTATTAAAATGTCGAATGGCACTACGTCGACTGTACTATAGTCGAACACGGAAGTTCGAAAATAGTAATGTCGACAACAAAAAAACAATCTAGGACTGTGTTTTAACATGGGTCGAGGTAGGGGAGATGTTTGTAGTTCTGAATAATACTGAACACCTACCTCGATCCATGTTAAAACCATTCCTAGATTGTTTTTTTGAGTTTGTGCCCCTTCACCCCCAATTACACAGCCTTTGGTCAGATTTGTGGCAGTAAGAGGTTCAGAGTGTGGATCCATTGTCCAACTGCACTATATATATATATATATATATATATATATATATATATATATATATATATATATAGATATATATATATATATATATGTATACACACATTTTCCCTACTGTTGACTGACACACACACACACACACACACATATATATATATATATATATATATATATATATATATATATGTATACATTTTCCCTACTGTTGAATGACTGTGCTGCATGACAAAACATCAGACATCTCTACAGCTCAGTTGGCTTAGTGGTAAATTGTTGCGGCTATGGTGTGATGGGTCCTGGGTTCAAGACTTGTAAGGGCTGATTATTTTCTTGCTGGACAGAACAAGGGCTGTTGGATACAGTGTGATTAAGGCACTTTATAAGCAGTTGTAAGTGGGTTTGCACTGGTTTGTATGGCAGTAAGCAATGTTAATTTCCAGTTAAATATGCTTAAAAACAGTTAGCCTTAAAAGTGCTTAATCTGCATAAGCATTGCTTAGCAGCATGCAAACAGGCTTAATCCCACTTACAACTGCTTAAAACAGCTTAATCCCACTTACCCCCATACTAATTTCTTTAAAAGAAAAGAAAAAAGGGTTTGATAGAAAAGTGGTGAAAAAGGGGACATGCAGAGGGAAGACAATAGAGAAAGTAGCTAGGGATGTGCAGGACGGGTATAGGGAAGGTCTATAACTATCCATTTCTTTTACAGCAACATCTGTGGATATATATTGAATTTGGATGTATATTTGGACACTCAAACCCCTGGCAGAGGGGTGAGGACAACGATACTGTGTTGTGAAGCCAGTTAGACCAGATTACATGTGTCCAGTGGACACGTGTTCAAAATGGACAGCTATGTATGGGGAGAGATATTTTTTTGGGAACAGGTTGCCCTGTTTTTTTTAAGGTGAGAGAGGGATGTTGGGGAAGGATAGTAGGTATATTTTGGGAGGTACTTTGGGTAGGAAGACAGACAATACAGCATACAGGGTCGGCATATGACACATGTGGGGGGTAAACACCTTGGATGGGGAGGGGTGTTTGGAAATTAAAAGCCCATGAGCCCCGAATGGAAACAGTGGGACTGAGGTCCCTACCCATGGGCAGTCACCACTGCACCTTCACAGCCCCAAAGGTGGCTGCGCTGTGGACTGAGCAGGAGGGGCTGGCTGACCCTCTAATTGTTCCACGCAGCCCTCAAGCTGGCATAGCAGATATAAACTCCATTTGGAGCTCATTCTGCACCAATCCCTGGACCTGGCTTTGAGTGATGGTATCCTTGTAAAATTATGCTCAACAAAGTTTTAAGGTTGAAAGTAACTTTGCTACAAATATGCAACATAAATAAGGAATAAGGTAAAGCTTGCTTAAATGTAGAAACAGAGTTTAGTGATATGTGATTAGCATCCATACTAAATGACTGTGGCTTAAAAAAATAAGGAACTTGCTTATGAGTGTATTACACACATATCAAGAAAGCTGACTTCTTACAGACTTGGCAAGAATGTAAAAAAAAAACAGGATATATCAGAAAAAAACTAATCTACTTTCTTTAAAGAATGGACAACAGGACATGTGTTTATCCACAAGGCATTTCCTTGAAAAATATGCTTTTCTAAGAAAGTTTAAAAATATGCTTTTCTAAGAAAGTTTATCCACAAGGTGCTTCCTTAAAAATATGCTTTTTGGCACTTATCAGCATTTGCACAAGAACAGATGTGTCAGCATCTGCGTCATCAAGGCAGTATCTTTCCAAAACCAAGAGGGAGTTCTTAACTAAAAATATATATAAAGTCTGTATTAAATCCAGTTATGTTAAGGGTATTGGTAGGGACACATTTGTCCAGAGGTAAATGTTATATCTCTTACATCATCTGTACTATATGAGAAGTAAAGTGGAAGAGTACTTGAAGCTGCAACGTTAGTCCATATGGTTTATTATAAAAGTTATTTGTTACTGCTCTGAGTTGATGCTGCAAAGTATATTCTCTCATCAGTGTATATTCTTCAAGTTTCTGTATGCAACAGACTGTGAATGCAACTATAACCAGACTTTGATTTTAGCAGAATCCAGCCAGCAAGACTGAGTGTCTTAAGAAGACTTCAAAGCCATCACAGTAAGCAGCACCATAGTAACTACAATGACAAAAATTATTTTTTCATTCCTGTCCGCACCTGCTCCCAGGGTGGGGGGACGAGCTCCATCCTCTGAGCTGGTTACACCCAAAGGTGGTGCAGGACCAGTGAACAAGGAGGTCCCAGGGTGGGTCCTAGACCTGCTGGGGCCCAGTGCCACAGCCAGATGAGTTGGGAGAGGTGGGTTCACTGGGACTGGCGTTCCCAAACATGCTATGATTTTGCAGTTTTAGAACATATGTGGGTCAGTAATAGTCAACATAATCCAGGATTAGTTATAACAGCATGCATAGATATTCCCAATAACCCAAAATAACAGATTTGGAACAGTTGCATAGCAAACAGAACACATGCATATATGGAACCACAGTGGCCATTACAACGGCATGCAGGATACATTGATAGCAACAGGCCACCAATGATAGTATTTCAACATGGAACATTAATAGAAACACATTTTAATATTTGTTGAACAACAGGACATATGTCCCAACAGTATGTTTGGTGTAAAACATACCCATTGATTTGTGTGTTTAGATTATTGTTGCAGATATGGTGGTGGGGAAGAGATGTTAATTAATGACTTGAATATCCTTGCAGTACTCACAACTTTAATGATCATTGCTCTAATCATTACTCGACAGGTATTATTACAATAACCTATGGCCTTGGTTTGGGCAGTGGTATGTTTGTACACAATATATAATTTAACCTTCTTATAGCTACTTTCCACTTCTCTTACCGACCTGTGGGGGGAACGGTTGTTAACACTACCTGACTGTTTCTACACATATTCACAAAATCCTAGTTGAAATTATGCATACTGCTTACTACCAATCACAGGATTTGAACCATGGCTGTGTCTGCTAAAAATACAATAACTTGCGTTTCATCAGAGTGAGCTATTAAGAAACTGCTATCTTTTCTTTCAATGTTTTCTGTCTAAGTCTCTCTTGGCTGTACAATCTGACCTTGTAATTACAGCATTCTTGTAAAGACATTCCTAGACATATTTTGTATGTAGCACAGTGTGGGAAACAGTGGTTAACACAACATTACTATTCAGATATCAGATCTTAGTAAATGCAACATTCAAGCCATATATTACCAGAGTAAACAAAACCAGTCCAAAATTTAGAACTTCATTGCCAGGCAGCTACAGCTATCTTACCTGCAAGACCTGTGGGATGAATGTTTATTAACACTGTCTGACTGTTTCTACACATATTCCCAAAATCCTAGTTGAAATTATGCATATAGCTTAATACCACTCCTTGGATTTGTACCATGGCTGTGTCTGTTAAAAACACAACGATTGTGTTTCATCAGCATGCACTATTAATTAACAGCTGTTTTCCCTTTCAGTGTTTTCTTTCTAATTCTCTCTTGTTTGTACAGTCTGAACTTGTAATTACAACATTCTTATACAGACATTCCTAGACATATTTTTGATATCACACAGTGTGGAAAAAGTGGTTAGCACAACATTACTATTCAGATATCAGATCTTGGTGCATGCAACATTTCAAGCTATACAATAGCAGAGTAAACACAACCAGTCCAGGATTTAGAACTTTATTGCCAGGCAGTTACAATTTTATTTAAATGTGACCTATATGGGACTATTGCTGTCATATTGTCTGGTTTATTCAGTACAAACCATACACACTTTTTATACTGCCAGGTAACATTCTACTCCTTTATATTTATTTGGTATGGCTACTTCAAGCAGGATTGTTCCTCACCAGCCTCGTGATGCAGCCTTTGCAATCTACTGGCATGGGCTTCCTGCTTTGCAACCCACTCACCTGGAGCTCTAATGAAGATAGGCATACCTATCCATCACATACACAGGCTGGACTTTGGCAAACAGTTATTGGTATGAATACTTACACACTGCTGGGACATCATCCCTCTGTCTTGTTTCTTGGACCCACTGTTCCAAGAGCTCCCTCTTCCTCCTTCGCATAGTGGTGCCAGATCTGCTCACCAGTCTGAGGGATGCCAGTGGCACTGGTGAGATCACAGGCAAGACTTTCCCAGGCCTCTGCTCTACATTGGGAGCCCTGGTACTGGTCCTGCAGTAGTCTCACATCATGTTTTTTTACAAGGAGTCCTACCATGACCTTGGACTCCTGTATGCACCAGAGCTGCGCCCAAAAGTGCATACCCTCTCTAACACCTGCCATACTGTCTACAGTGGGAAGCTACAATCAGTTATAAGCTGTATTTCCACATGTGGGGTTTAAATATAGCTGATTTTCTGCCCTTTGCAGTGATTGCACGGTTTTGAATATGCTGACCTAAGCTAAGCTACAGGCAAACCTGCTTAGCTAAGGTTGGAAGTACTTAAAGGGGCAGGTGCAGCACTGCTTACCAGTGGGCAAATCCACTTAGCTGGGCTACTCATTGCTTAGCATTCATATGTACACAATGCTTACACTCGGTCAGCATAGCTGTGCAAAGCTTAGCATTGCCTATGTTTTATTTTATTGGACTACCACCTGTATGGGATTGAGTCATCATTCATTACATATTATAAATTTGTTTACCTTCCCTGACATCCCTCAATGTGCTGTAATTACATTTATTATTGTGTGACTATACTGTATGGGGCACCTGTGTTTATATGGGGGCTTTCACTACTTTATTACACTGGCACCTCACATCTGGGCTTAATACACTACTCTGGTTGAGAAATATAAGTTACTTCCTATATGGATGTACAAATACATTAAAATTGCAATGTTTACACATACAAAATCAAAATGGGTTTGGTGAGGCTCGAACCGTGAATGACTACATGCACAATGCACAGTCCAACCATTACACTATTGCACAAATGTGTAGGTTGGATGTCTATTGCTATTTAACTTATCGTGCCATTTCAGCTGGGCTAAGCATAGCTAAGCGACAGGCACACCCGAGCAGCTACACTTAAACTTTCTTGCACATGTGAAAAAAAATGTATTTGTTGTGTTTTTTACTTTGTACTCTTCAGAATATCCATGCTAATGGTAAACCTGTTATTCTATCATCTTTCTAGGTTTGTAGGGACAATTGTCCCTTATGGCTTTGTCCAGATTTCTTATTCTGATGGGTTGAGAGGTGTGCATTACATACTTCATACCCTTCCAAAAATTCATGCTAATGTTAAACCTGTTATTATATCAACTTTCTAGGTTTGTAGGGACAATTGTCCCTAATGACTTTGTCCAGATTTCTTACTCTGAGGAGTTGGGAGGTGTAATGAGCAATCTCTCTCTATTTAAATTGCCATATGGCAATTTCGGTGTGCAGGGGGCATGTGTATTGTGAGAGCACTGCTCTCAGACACATTCCCTGCACTCGTACACAGAACCATGTCCATTTTACAGCACAGCAGCATTCCTTCATGAATATGCATGACACACTGCTGTGCTGCACAGGAATGGTCCCTTCCATGCAGGAATAAGCTATTCCTGCATGGAAGTTTACTGAATCTGGAGGATTGTATTGCAAATGGGAAGTGTCAAACCATACAAGCATAAGGCTGCTACGGACTCAGTGCAGAAGATTAAAATCAACCTGATGAGAGAGGGGCATAGACATGTTTAAGAAGGGGCCAACTATAGAGAAGCTATGGTTTTCTGTAGGAAGAAACCATCAAAGCAGGAGAGGATAGACACATTCAGTATGTGAAGCAATGACATAGCATGTAGGGACTGTAGATTTAGAGTCACATTCCAGGATAGAAATCTTCATTTTGGATGGACAGAGAGAGAGAGAGAGAAGACACTTTGGACTCTGGTAAAATATCAGCTACTTTAATAAACAATTCACCAGCTAAACAGGTTTCCCATTCCAAACTCTAAGGTATATTCGCAGATCATGAATTATCCTTCAAGAAATATGTACTGTCTGTGTAACCTCAAAAACTCGAGAGAAAGTGGGGTATGTCATATAAATCTAAACCTTACCTAACAGACAAAGCAGAGCTAAATAAAGCCCAAACTCTATTATTATCTGCATTACTATAAGCATGCTGTGTCCTTACTAACATTCAAAAACCTCACCTACATAAGCTAGAGCAAACATACAACACAATTGCAAAACACTCTGTTAATGTCCCCAACAAAACTCATCACTGTAAAGCACTTTGTATGATTAACTGGCTTCAACTAAAACACCATTTAACATTTAACCAGTTAAGAAACACACATAAAGTTCTATGTAAGCCCAGTTGATGCCCAAACATCTCTTAATTTATTTTAAAAATATATGCCTTGCAGTGACCTAAGACCTCAGGCCAAAAACACCCTAGAAGTTGTCAAATCAAACCACCACTTTAGTGACTCTATATTCAGTCCATATAACTAAGCTGTGATATTCCAAACTAACAGACCTTAGAAGTGAAAATAAACATAAAACATCTAACTTCTACTTTGACATGTCCTTGTACATGAATTACATCTCCATTCATCCTATCCACAACTCCTAGCCATTCTAGTTCCTCCCTCTCTTCCTCTACCTCCTTTAACCACTATACTATCTACATTCTCAACTTTATGTTAAACTGTCATATATTGTTCATGTGTTTATATGTAAATTTCATTACTTATGTTCTCTTGAGATACGTATGGATTTTGCAAATGTTTTGTACATGTATTCAGGAATGTCCATATACATTTTTGTTACCTCTGTTGTATAACTGTGGAGCTTTTCTACCAAAGCCTCCACTAAAAATGGGCTTTTAGCTTAGTCAGATTATTTCTGATTATGAAGGCTGCCAGCCTAGTGAGATAGGATTTTGTAGATAATTCTGTCATTTGTAAATATTAATGTAAGCCACATGCTTATTTTCTTAAATGTAAGGAAATGATGTTAAATGTTGAACTTCAAAAATGTAACCACATTGCACTCGGCTGGAGGAAAGCTGATATGTCAAGCATTGCATAATTGTTTGATCTCAAAAGTCATAGGCAAGATGTCTGAACGAAGGAATACTTCCTATTGTTTTGAGACCAGAGTTGTTGTTATTGCGTCTTTTGGCTTTTCCCGGTTAGGGGTCGCCACAGCGGAACTCCAGTTCACTAATGATTGGTAGTTGATTTTTACATGCCAAATTACCAGACCTGGTGCACAACCTTCAACGAAGGTATGCCCATTCACGCATGTCTCCACGCAGAAGACGCTCTAGCTGAGAATCGAACCGGACAGCGTCTTACTGTGAGGCGACAATGCTACCGCAGCACCACCACCGCATTTTGAGACCAGAGCTATTGGCTTTTATTCCTCTGACTTCCTGACCAGCTGCAAGATCAAAAGTGCTGTTACACTCTGAGTTTCTGTTAGCCTGGGAAACAGAGAATAATGATGTAATCTGAAATGAGTCAATGGTACTGTGTTATCAATTTAAGGACAGAGAGAGAGAATCAGTGCATTTTTGCATTTGTTTTCAGAACTGCCAACATCACCAGCACTTCCTTGCTCTATATGTAAGTTTATTTTAGAACTGTGTTTGCTCTTAGATATAGATAGGAAATAGAAAGTGTAGTCTAGCTGTTTTCTGTACTGATGTCAGAACCTTTCTACTGTATTATTTTAAGCATTTCTCTGTGATCTCTGAACTCTTGACTAGCACTGTGTAGTAAGAAATAATGTCTTGTGTTCTTATTATTTATTATTAAATAGTTTTAAACCTTTAGACTGTGATTTTTATGTAGAGATAATTTAAGCTCTAGAGTACATTGCCTGTATATAGTGATACTGTCCAAGCCACTCCAAATAAGCCTTGCTGTTCGTCACACTTACCATTTGGATAATAATATTGCACAGTAATAATTGGACACCCTTGATAAGGGCCTCATTAGTGGCTGTTATTAGTGGTTGGTAAGTGGTACTACCATATAGTCTGGGCAGAAGGGTTATAGCTGGAGTTCCTGTGCCAGCCTTCTCCAGGAGTATCTGTGTGTTTGTATATAACTCATGTCTCAAAGTCAGCTACTTGGGCAGGGACACGAATCACTGGTTGGACAGAGAGGGTGTTGGAGGTTTTAGCCTGACCACTAGGCTGAGATCTGGACCCTATAGCTGGCCAGTGGGGAGCCTTATTGGGGATCTAGAGAGAAAGGGAGAAACCTGACCCAGACTGACTGTGATCTTTGTGTGCTCTTTAGGGAAATTATACTTTACTGTGTGTGTATTTGTTATCCTTCTCAATGTGGATGCCCCTGACTGGTGTTAGTTGTGAGGATTGAGGCTCCTTGATTGCTGGGCCAGTGCATGGGTGTCACACTGGTCAACAAGTGTAATTAAATGAAATAATGGACACTCCTACATGGAATCAGTGACTTTTACCCACATACAGATTGCTGTAGTAGATTAAAAGAAATATCTGTGGAATAATGAGAGACAAAAAGTGGCAAAGATTTAAAAGTATTTGTTTAAAGAATTGACATCATGAGGTTTAGACATAAAGTACTGGTGACATCACTGTATTATCTCAAACTTATAGGTCAGATTATGGAGCAGTTCAGTGACTTGTTATGTATACTTGCCTTAAAATTTAAAAGCAGCAAACAGAAACATAAAGATTGTTGGGTCCATGCAGACACACACACACACACACACACACACACACACACACACACACACACACACACACACACACACACACACACACACACACACACACACAAAGATTGTTGGATCCATGCAAACACACACACACACACACACACACACACACACACACACACACACACACACACACACACACGCAAAGATTGTTGGATCCATGCAGACACACACACACACACACACACACACACACACACACACACACACACACACACACACACACACAAAACACACACACACAAACACACACACACACACACACACACACACACACACACACACACACACACACACACACACACACACACACACACACACACACACACACACACACACACACAAATGTAGACATTTACTTCATTACTTGATTCAGCTCAAAAACAGAAGCACTTGGGATAGAACAATTATAGTTAATCCCATGTCAGAAATATATTTCTATTCTTGAGAAATGCCTTAATCCCCTTTGGTGTCCACCTCTCTGGAGTTTTCATAAACAGATACAGATTTCAGTTTGTTTATCTAAATATGTATTGAATTTCTAGTGGGATAGTGGGATAATCGTTCTAATGTGTGTGTGTATATATATTTTGCTGGGGCTGCATTTCTTGCACAGTACCTTCTATATGTCACTCTCAGCATTTATTGACTAGATGAAATATATTAATAACAGTAAAGGTAAGTAATATGTTTTCATTACATACTAGAAGATGGTGCAGTATGCTATTGTATCTGGAATGTATGATCCCGGTGATTAAGTGTGTCTGAGATAAAGCTTGTGGAGCAAATAAGCAAACAGCTACAGCTAGAATTCAAAGCTTTAGAACAAATAATAAAACAGCTAGAACGCAAAGCTTTAGAACAAATGATAAAACAGCTAGAATTAAAAGCTTTAGAACAAATGATAAAGCAGCTAGAACTCAAAACTTTAGAACAAATGATAAAACAGCTAGAATTCAAAGCTTTAGAACAAATGATAAAACAGCTGGAATTCAAAGCTTTAGAACAAATGATAAAACAGCTGGAATTCAAAGCTTTAGAACAAATGATAAAATACTTGACTGTAGGTTACAGAGGGCTGAGTCACTAGTCCACAGCTTATGAAAGGGGCTGGTGTTTTTTTGTCTCATTACTAGCACAAAGTGTCTTGTACACCTAGCGAGCTAATTAAAACTACTGAAGGGTAAGTGCCTCAAAATGGGAAAAAACATCGGCAGATTTGCTTCAACCTGCTTTGTGATTTCTAAGGTTTGAGGAGCTTTCAATGTAATATTTATGTTTGAACTGCAATGTCAGTAAGAAATATGCATGCTGTATCTTGCTGAAAATCAAGCTACAACAGAAGGGTTAAAAGATTATAAGGTATGTGCAACTACTGTTTTCAAAATGCCATGGATTTTTTTCCTATCCTTAAATGATTACCTTTTTGATATTTATGAGTAACATAAATTGACATTTTCAGCAAGAAAACGACTGAACATGATATAACACAGAGATCTTACAATGAAAATATGTGATGAACAAAATGTTGAAATCAAAGTCTAAAGACCCTAAATGTATTCACTAAAATTATTTCTGAATAAAATATAACAGCTGGATAATAAGAGGTAAAATGCATTGTTGCAGTCTCCTTCAGTATTAAGAATGAACATTATGACATTCAGACACTGTAAAATTTGGGGTAATGGTGAGAAGCATATATTCTTCAGGAAAGGGTAAAATTGTAAACAAGAATTCCTCTAGAGTGCCTATCAGATATAATATATTGCTTTAAGAGGAACAAGGTACTGGGTAAGACCTGGGATATTATAATATGTTGATATTTAATGTGTTACGGCAGCAAAATGCATAGCTTGTCAATAAATGAAATCCGGTACTAAAAGTGAATGAATACCTCTTACATGTGCACCATCTTAAATAAAAATGTAATACACAATAGAAAGATCAATCATTTTAAGACTGAACTATTTTTAAATATTCATATACTCAACATATTCTTTTAACTGCATTTATGAAATATTTAAGCAATAACCAATGACGTTGGTGTGGTATATTGAAGATTTACCCACAGCTGGTATGGTTTAATCAAGAGGGCAAAGCTCGACTGATTAAATAAAGCCAACCATGGGAAAATGTCAATATACTACAACCATGGAGTCAGTTATTGCTATTATACAATTACATTATTTAAGAAAAGAATACTTAATTTTCTTAAATAATGTCTTTGTATAATGCCTCTGTGCTTCCCTTCTGCATTTTTCTGGTATCCTGCGGCTTTTTCTGATGTACAGCACATGCATATGGGACTTGTGTTCCCACGCTTACCCAGTATATCAGTGCTGTGCAGAGATAGCGATAGAGAAAGGAAGATCTCCATTGCTTTTTTTTTTTAATTGAAAATAAAAAAGAAATCAGGGGACTTTTTACATTCAGGAGAGCCAGGACAGACAAAATAAAAGGCTAATCAGGTAAGTTTCTTTAGTTTTGCAGAGCGTACCTGATTATTCTCTTATTTTTGTCTTCACTGTCTCCCTCATTTGTTTCAGATCTTCTGTTTTCTTTTTTTGTGCAAAAAAGAAAGGAAATGAAAAAAAAAAATGTGAGATATACTAATGTGAAAATGTCCAGGTGACAGGACCATTTTCTGTTAGTTTATTCTCAGATTTACTATGGCATGCTGGTTGGGCTGGCCAATCAGCATGCTCATTTTTGAATATTAATGGACGGTCATTGAATAATAAGCTTTATATCTATCCATTCCTGGGATATAATGGGTTGTGCTTAACCATTCATATGATGTCATGGGTTGTGTTTAAGATACTGTGGAACTGATTTCTCACAATAAAAACAACGTTGAGTTTCTGAGACTTTAGCTGACTGGAAATTAACATATCTCCTCCAAAAGCAAGTATTGCTGCTTCAGTAACTATAGAACATTAATATGTAAATGAATCTTTACTGGGAAGAGTTATAAAGTTATAACCTATTTATATAGACAGTATAAGCTAAAGTTACAAATGAAAACATTAACAATGGGATTTAGAAAGACCCTCACCATGAGTGCTAACTGGTGTGGTTGAAAGGTGCATTTCCATGATTATGGAAAATGTGATTCAGAGACACATTTAGCTACAAAGAGAAAAAAACTTTATTACTGAATAATTTGCATGTCTCTGAATCTCACAATGTTACCATTACTACTCATCAGCACCTACAGTAATCACTACTGGTTGCCCATGAATCACAGTGGCAAACACACCCCATCATACAGTCTCCCACACACATGTACACATTGAAACATACACAAATACACACACACACACACACACACACACACACACACACACACACACACACACACACACACACACACGTACATGCACACACACACACACACACACACACACACACACACACACACACACACACACACACACACACACACACACACACACACACACACACACACACACACACACACACACACACACACACACACACACACACATCCTCATCCCTTTCAAATGTTCCTGAGCTTACAGAGAATATCTGATGTCACCTCTTATTTTCCCCTACCCCCTGAAAATCACAGATGGATTACAGTCAGTCAATAATGTCAGATATTAAAATTTCATTGTTCTTAATGTCCAGAAACTGCATCATAATGCAAGACCTGTTGCTCAAATAACATTTGGTAGGCGTAGAGAAATATTTTTAAAATTTCCCTGATGTCTAGGGTCCTAACGCCATATTATTCAAAACATTATTCATACTGCCCCTGTTGTTCTATTACTTTTATTAAGTGACCTAGGGTAATATCTAGAAAGTGCCCCTGGTGTCTAGCATTCCCCCTATTTCTTATTGTTTAGAAAAAGGCTCTGCATAACCTGTCTTCTGTTAATGTTTATATCCCTTAGAGTAATATTTAAAAGTCTCTGGTGTCTAGTGCCCCCCCCCCAGGTATTGCAATCTTTACTCATTAGTCTAGGATAGTTTAGAGGTATGATAGCACCCAACCACACACAAACACATTCAGACATTTATGCATACATTCACACACATACATATGCATCCACATATACCACACACAGATGCACACATGCACATACATACCACAGACAAGTGAGTGACACACACACACACACACACACACACACACACACACACACACACACACACACACACACACACACACACACACACACACACACACACACACACACACACACACACACATATACATGCACACAAGCACACACACATGTGAGTGCACACACACACACCACCCACATGCAAGTGCACACATACATGGACTCACACACACACACACACACACACACACACACACACACACACACACACACACACACACACACACACACACACACACACACGCACACGCACACACACACCTACACACACAAACTCACCCAAAACCACTCATATCTCTGCAGATATGCATGCATGCTATAACATATACACACACATTCACCACCACACTACCTTTCTGCACACAATTACCCGATCTTACTTTTACATGGTCTCTCCCAGTGACTACCACACTGCTGGCCATGTTAATTTACTCAGTGGAGCAATTCTCCAAAATGCTCAGCATCATAAGTCCTTTCTGGGTCCAGGGAAGAGCACATGACTAACTAGTACAAGTCACTTCCCAGTATGCCTCATTATCATGCAGCTTGGCCAACAAGACTCCCACCACAGTGACCCTTTGGACCATATAACATCACTGCAATGAGGCCATCTCTAAACTTCAAAAGGCCACTGAGTGACAGCAGCCTATGTTAGGATTTACTGCTAGTGGTAGCATTTTCTGAATTTGAGTTCATATCTAAAATGTTTTCTTGAAAACAATCATCATTTTAAAAAATTGAATGAACCACCATGGAAAAAAACATATAATTTTACATAAATTGTTTCTTTCTTAGCTGAAGCAGGCTTCAAATCTGTTGTCATAAGTACATTAATCAGACACCAACTATAAAATCATGATAGCGTATAGTCTAGATGGTAAATTTAAAAGTGCTGGTATAGCTCTTGTTCATACATTGATAGGCAGGGTGTTTCTGCTCATTTGAAAAACGTAAAAAGCATAGTCCTTAATATATACTGAATGTAATGTAAATAGTATATTCCTCAATATACACTGACTGCAATGCATGTTATGTCATATAGGTGGCATGAGACATGATACATAAATAGTGGTATATCTGAGAAATTATTAAAAATTTGAAAAAAATGCATTATGTTGCATATTGTGGACACACATGATGGCTTTAAATAATACCATTATAAAAAGTAGTTGTTTGTGTTATAGAACATGCAGGATAGAATTCATAGATAATAATAAACAACTGAAGAGACCAGGATCCACCACTCAAACAAAATTTAATAAAACCTCTAGCGCCTCGGCAATAACCTTCCAAGGAGAATACAAAATAAGAACTGAAATACTAGTTTATATACTAAAATCAATTAAAAATTTACACAATTTTAAAATCACATGACATGACTAAATAATAACCTTCCAACTGCATTCTGCATTAATGCCAACAGGGGCTAATGTGCCATATTTCAATATAAACAATGTTTCCTTATACAAAAGTTTTTTCTTAGGATCAGAACCATATTTGTTAGTAGGAATATGTTCTAAAACTGTGCCTAACAAACCCATAGAATTACCATTGTGATATTTTTTTAAATGCATAGCAAGATGACTCTCTAATATTCCATTTTTATGTCCCTGACATGTCCCTTAATTCTAGTCTTAAAAGCCCTTTTGCATTTATCTATATAGAATATGCCACAAGGACATTTAAGTGCATATATAATGCCTTCTGTGTTACAGGAAAACATAGCATTAGACTGAAAGGGCAGCCCATATTGGCATGCTACACATCTACCACAAGAGTAAGTACCTACAATAGTAGGATTAACACCTAAACTCAAGTTAGGCATAGAGAATCTAGCATGTACTAACATATCCTTTATACTTTTGCCCCTTCTATAGGAAAACCTAGGAATTCTATCAAGAATATGTGTAAGATCGCTATATTTAAATAAGAAGCCCCAATAATATTGGATCATTTGTTTTACTTCTTCTGATAAAAGGTCATAAGTAATAACTATATGTATCTTACTTAAGTTATTATCTAACTTACCACCTGATATAACAAAACACTTGACTCATCCTGTCCTGCATTGGGCTGATGAGTAATGTTCTTGTTGACTTTATCTAGTAAAGCAAACACTTTATTAGTTTCATAACCTCGCTTAATAAATAATTGAGCTGTTTTCTGTAATTCATTATTTAACTCATTAGTATTATTACATACCCCCAGATTTATGAAGGCCTTTATAGAATGCAGGATTAGTTTAAGAGCTATTTTCGGCAATATGGCTGATGTACGATCCAGGAACGAGCTCCTGGGACGTGCACGTGAGCTCTTAGGCTAATCCTGCATGAACCTGCATACAAATTACCCTCATTTGCTGGTGAAAATCATGCAAATGAGGGTAATATGCAATCCAGGAAGCTGGCAGCTGTCCATGCAGGATGAGTGCAGTGTGCAGAAATGTACTTGGTTAGTAACCGAGTACATTTCTGCAATGTACAAAACGGAGCTATGACAGCTCCAAATAAAGGCTGCATATCATTGAGGAAGCATGCCAATGTCCAAGTAGAAGTCCATTGGCATTGCAAACTGTTTAAAATAAAAAATAAACAACTTTTAATTTTTTTTGTTGCCGATCGCACCTGTTTAAGCATAGGGCAGCAACACGCAAACGAGATTGGGAGGAAAATAATAAAATAAACTTAAAATAAGCATTATAACTAAAATCAGTATGCTAAACAAAATGTTCACTTTGGAGACCAAATAAGGGTATGAGACCCAAGCTGTACAAATCCAGATGGAAGTCAATATAATAGTTGAAATAATCCAAAAAATGGAGGTAGAATGTAGAAAAACTGGTTTATTTAACGCTTGTAACACCAAAACTGCGTTTTCGAATTTCTTCCTCAGAAAAAACAATTCCTGCACAAATGCTGCTTTTTAAATTTTAAATACAGGTCACTGGAAATGAACGCTGCTCAGTCTTGCAAAAATTATGAAGTCTGACTGAAAAATAAGAATCCTCTTCAGCAGACGCTGAAAGCACGATCGGTAAACTTCATACAATGCGAGGTGCAAGCAAACCTAAGAATTGTTTTTTCTGAGGAAGAAATTCGAAAACGCAGTTTTGGTGTTACAAGCGTTAAATAAACCAGTTTTTCTACATTCTACCTCCATTTTTTGGATTATTTCAACTATTATATTGACTTCCATCTGGATTTGTACAGCTTGGGTCTCATACCCTTATTTGGTCTCCAAAGTGAACATTTTGTTTGGTTTTCGTGACGGCAGTTCACTTTTCATCTCCTTTCATTTAAAATCAGTATGCTGCCATGCAAGTCAGTGGAAGGCAGAAGACAACCTGGCCAGTGAGTAATGGCTGCTAAGGGGGGAGGCTCAGTTTGGGACATGTAACTATGCATTAGCAGGTAATCCTATGTAAATGTGGGAAAGGTTAGTGAATCCCAGATTTTCCAAGGGTGAGAGGCAGGTCCCAAGAGTGTAAGAGTATAAATAGCTGGGTGCAAGACTAGGATATAGGTGACATATTTAAACAAATACTGGAAACTTTTCACGAAAAACGTTTTATTCCACTTTGAAGTGTGCAAATAATCATACACTTTTTGTCATTAAATATTCATTTAAGCATTTATTAAATACAATAGATTTAATTTTAGGCTACAATGGTTTATGTTTACTTGCACACATATATTTATATTTATTATTATTCAGTGAGTGAAACATGTTGGTAGGAAAGGTCCACGTATTTACTTTAAAGTTTTATAGTGTCTTAAAGTAATATAAGACAACATAACATGGCTTAAATATGCTTTTAATTTTGTGTTTTATCTTGATGAATTAATATACAAGTTGATTATATTATATTTATATTCATGTTTAGTATACATAGATTTTTAGTATTTATGTTTAAGTTAAGTGTATTAAATTAGATTTAATTTATCAATTAATTAATTTAATGATGTTCAGATGGACTATATAAAGGTATATTTTGTTAAGGGTTGTTGTTTCTGAAGAAGTTGGGGCAGGAGCCCTGACGAAAAGTGTATGATTATTTGCACACTTTAAAGTGGAATAAAACGTTTTTCGTGAAAAGTTTCCAGTATTTGTTTAAATATAATTATAACAACAGCAGTGCTATCAGCGATTATCCTGGCTTTGGTGCCCGAGTAAGGTGAAGCATTGTGTTTAGCCAAGGTTTCCTTTATTTTACAAAGTCAGTCTGTGTGTATGGATCCTTCACCTTCAGGCAGCCCAATGCCTTCACGTGAGAGTTCCAATGAGGACGGGAACTTAACGCTACTCATAAATTTACTGACTCAAAAAGTGGAAGCACTATCAGAGAAAGTGGAAGCAGTAGCTAACAGTCAATTGGGTCCGCAGCAGGGTAGCGGAGTGAATAATGGTACGTCAACAACCCCAGGAGTGAGCGGACGCTCGGAGACACTATTTCCCCTAACTGACGCAAGAAGGCAACAAAACCCAGAAGGCGTAATACTCGCAGGTCCAGAAGTGGTTTCCGATAGTCGGAGCTTGAATCCAAACAGGACAGGGGAATGTAATAATAGCGCAAATCGCTCTGCAATATTTGGAACACCA
The DNA here is from genome assembly GCF_019279795.1 of Protopterus annectens. Lineage (NCBI taxonomy): Eukaryota > Metazoa > Chordata > Ceratodontiformes > Protopteridae > Protopterus > Protopterus annectens. The sequence continues at coordinate 478,273,899 of NC_056742.1, read as the reverse complement.
GCACCCTCAGCGAACCTAAATTCTTGGATTAGTAGACCATTTGTGTTCGAACATGGTTCGCAAAATGGGAACAGTACATTGCCTAGTGAGGTAAGCATGGAGCTTTCTGTTAAACTGAATATATTTGATGAAAAACTGTTCAAAGTATGCAAGTTACAATTAGAGTCAGCGTACTTTCAAGAATGCATCAATCTAAAAATTGTACCAAAAGGCTTGAGACAATGGCAATTTCCCTCAGGCTTGAGGGCAGGGACACCTTTTTATGAAGCCCTGTTAAACCTTTTTGATAAGCATGGTTTTGAATTATTGCAACTGATGAGCACTCACTACAATTTATTAATAGACACTTTATTATTGGAACTTGAAGAACTTGACAAAAGTATAAAAGAAGATGTTAATTTTTTAAGATACCGTTTTGAATATGAATGGTGTTTTACAAGTATAGACGAGCACATGTTAAAAATTAAAAATACTAAGGCTAAGAAAATTGCACGAGATACTAGAGACTATAGGGAAGGGAAGGCCTATCCCAAACCTCCTACCAACCAAGGTATTTTAACAGCTGCATCAAGAGATGTAGGTGAGAGACAGGGTGACAATGTGGAAAGTAATTATCAGAATTCATCTGATGACACTATGCCATCAAATGAAGGAGAATTAAGTACTAACAATGGAATAAGAAGAAGTGAAAGGCTTAACTAAACAACAACAAAAAATATGAGAAATCAGGACAATGGTGAAAGTGACATGCAAAGTCACCAGCAACAAAATTTTCAGAATGGGAATTTTCAACAATCGAAACGGAATCGAGTGGTGCGGAACAAGAGGAAGAAATGGTGAATGCACTGGACTCGTCATTAAACGAACCTAATTGTTATGAAATTTTAACTAATTTTAATGGTGACTTTAAAATATATAACTATTCTAATATTACCATCTGTCCTGAAATTGTTGAATTATTATCTAGAGGCTATACCTTTGTTCCTTCACGCCCCATTGATTTAGCTGAGACACTATTAGATTTGAAATTATTTTGTAGGAAAATTAACCTTACAGCACTTATGGGTAACAATACAAATGAGAAATCTGACTTGTATGTATGCAGTGTATATAACCCCCCATTACACCCACTGGTAGCCTTATTCGAAAATGCTACAGAATTAGACTTGAGGAATCTAGAAAAATCTAATATTTACAAAAAGAGTTATAAATTTAACATTAGTAAGGAAGAAAAATAACTCCTAGATTATTTAAAACAAGCACCCATCCGTATCATGAAACCTGATAAGGGTGATGGCTTGGTGATTATGTCCATAGAAGACTACAATACTAAAATGTGTGCCATTCTGGAGAGTGAAACTTACAGTAAGGCCTCAATTAATGAATGGGGCATACAGGAGAATAACAGCTTTTATAGAAGAATTATATATTGAAGCAAGAATAGACAGGGACATTTATTTATATTTGCAGCAGTCATTCCCAAGAACACCTTATTTATTTGGGATACCAAAGATTCATAAAGGACTCAGGAATCCACCGATGAGACCTTTAGTTGATGGGAGAAAAAGTTCCACCTATACTTGTGCAAAATTATTGGACAACATGTTGAAAAAAATATATATCAAATGAAAAACAAATTTCAAAAGATTCATGGTCATTTTTGAAATCTATTAGTGAGTTGGAATTTTTTCCTCAATCAGTTTTTGTAACAGTAGATGTGAAAGATTTATATTCTAGTATCCCACATCAAATAGCAATCAAATGGGTAGCTGAAATGTTATGTATGTTAGGAGCACCAGCAAATGAGATAGGTTTAGTGAAAGAACTAATAGACACTGTGTTATCTTACAACTACGTAATGTTTGATAACGACATCTATCATCAAAAAATTGGTGTAGCGATGGGCTCACCATGTGGTGGAGCCATAGCAAATATAGTTATGGCTTATTGGGAGAGGACTTATGTCTTAAATAACAATGAAATTAAAGAAAAAATTTCATATTATACGCGTTTCCTGGACGACATTTTTATATTATTCCAAGGGACAGAACAAGAGATGGAAGATTGTTTAAAAGGGTTTAACAACACCACTAGTTTTTTAAGTTTCACGTTTCAGTATGACATTAACAAAATAGAGTACTTGGATGTTTCCTTGAGAAAAGATTATGAAAGTAAATCTTATTTATCTAAAATACATAGGAAAGAAACACATTCAAATATGTACCTTCATTTTACTAGTTGTCACCCGAAACATCAGAAAAAATCAGTAGTAAAAGGTCAACTAGTAAGAGCAGCCCGTAAGACATCATTAGAAGAAGAATTTAATGATGAATGTGAATTAATTCTTAAATTTTTCACACTAAGGGGCTATCCTCTTGATTTTTTGAAAGAGATATTCATGGAAGTGAAATTTAAAAGAATGGAAGGTTCATGTGTCCCTATTTTGAAGTTAGGAACAGCATTAAGGCAAGAAAATAATGTGATGACTGTAGCTACCGCTATAAAAGAAAAAGAAAAAGTGGATGACTCATTTGGGTGTAACTTTATTTGCACGTACAACTTGGATTCAAAATTAATATTGAACATAGTTGTAAAGAATTGGGAATACTTGATAAATGACAAATATTTTAGTGAATTGTTGCCAAGTAAACCCAAGATGGTGTTCAAACGTGGGATGAATTTAAAAGAAATCCTACAAAGGAAAAATGTGTTGCAAACAACTAAAAGAGGCATGTCGAAATGTTCTATGTGTAACTGTTGCAAGTACATAGAAGAAGGAAGTAAATTTATAATAAATGCAAGAGAATACAGATCAATATTAAAATACAATTGCAACAGTAAACAAGTTGTTTATTTAGCGAAATGCCAGTCATGCCAGGCGTTCTACATAGGAAAGACTGATAGGAAATTAGTTGACAGGATTAAAGAACATATTTATAACATTAATGTTAAGAAAATGGATAACGCCTTGGCTAGACATATCGACATGTATCCGACCCACAGCTTTAAATTTAGAGTTATAGATCAAGTTAACTCAGATGGTAGAGGAGGAAATGAAAGTTTATTTTTAGAAAAAATAGAACTGCTTTGGCAACTTAGAACCAATGCTGTCAGATTTCCAGGTCTAAATGAGATGTGTTCCATCAAATGTGTACTTAGATTAAAAAATTTAGAAAGGTGAAACCCTATATTTTAAACTACACATAGGTGTATACTAAACACTAAAAGCATTAAAGTAACTGTACATTGGATATTAAACCTAAAATAATTTAATTTATTATACATTAAATATTAAATACTAAGTGTTAGTAATGATGTTTTTGTATTATTATTTATTACTCATGGTTATTTATTAAATTCTATTAATATTTATTAATATTTATTAATATTTATAAATATTTATTAATATTTATTGATTTTAACATATATTGATTTTATATATGATATTTATTAGGTACCATCACATTGGTCTTAATATATTTATTATCTAATGTATGAGTATAGAAATACAGTATAATAACCAAAAGACAGTAAAATCAATATTAAATAAAAGTGGCTGTAGAAGTACTTTTGAATTAGGTTAAAATGATTTGGTTGGTAGAAGGTGTGTATGTATACACATAGATTTTAGATTTTATTTTATATTATTTTATTATCATATATTTCAATATTTCATTATGCTTCAATATTCATTTAAGCATTTATTAAATACAATATATTTAATTTTAGGCTACAATGGTTTATGTTTACTTGCACACATATATTTATATTTATTGTTATTCAGTGAGTGAAACATGTTGGTAGGAAAGGTCCACGTATTTACTTTAAAGTTTTATAGTGTCTTAAAGTAATATAAGACAATATAACATGGCTTAAATATGCTTTTAATTCTGTGTTTTATCTTGATGAATTAATATACAAGTTGATTATATTATATTTATATTCATGTTTAGTATACATAGATTTTTAGTATTTATGTTTAAGTTAAGTGTATTAAATTAGATTTAATTTATCAATTAATTAATTTAATGATGTTCAGATGGACTATATAAAGGTATATTTTGTTATGGGTTGTTGTTTCTGAAGAAGTTGGGGCAGGAGCCCTGATGAAAAGTGTATGATTATTTGCACACTTCAAAGTGGAATAAAACGTTTTTCGTGAAAAGTTTCCAGTATTTGTTTAAATATAATTATAACAACAGCAGTGCTATCAGCGATTATCCTGGCTTTGGTGCCCGAGTGAGGTGAAGCGTTGTGTTTAGCCAAGGTTTCCTTTATTTTACAAAGTCGGTCTGGATATAGGTGACATCATGGGGGGGGGTGTCAGGCATAGTGTAAGTGGATTGGAGACCTGTGGCTTTGGATTGCTCCTAGCTTAGCACAGCTAAGCTAGGGGTGTGTCTACACCTGCCTATCACTCTCTACAAAGTGTAAGTGGGTGTGCTCTCTACGCAATGGGTTTTACAGGAAGAAAAAGGAAGTTAAACCAGGAAAAAGCAGCTCTGTGCATATTTGAGTACTCCGTTTGCGTGGTGCGCACACGGACCTAAACAGGGAGGCAATGGGAAGGGGAAACAGCAGTAGGAAGGTAATCAAGGAGAGCTAGCTGAGCTGACAGGTGAAATGTATTTGAATCAGCCAATTACACAGGCAGCAGCCCAGCCCAGCCCAGCACACCACTATAAACTATGCAAACACCTTTCCCCCTTGTTTTTCCCAAAAAATCTGCACAATCAGTGTATACAGATGGAGAAATTTTACAAAATGAAAGCAAGAGAAAAAATGTTAGGGGCTACTTTTGCTATCATAAACCAGCATGTGCAAGAGGCTGAGGGTGGTGAGGATGTGAATGCTGCTGAGCAACCCACAGTGAGGAGACGGGGAAGACTGTACAGACCCAGGGTTACCTACCAAGGGTTACATGAGCTGGAGATAGTAGAGCTCTACTGGGTAGACAGGGACCTCCTACATATTGTTGAGCTGTGCTGACCATGCCTGACACACAGAACCAACAGAGGGGTACCCATCCCAGTGGATACCAAGGTATGTGTAGGCCTAAGAATACTAGCTACAGGTACCTTCCAAAGCCAACTGGGGATATGATGGGGAATCTCACAGGCATCAGCATCCAGGATACTCCACCAGTTCCTGGATGCCATGTCAGCACATGTCGGTGAGCATGTATATTTCTCTATCATCCATGAGGCATTGGCCAGCAATATGCGTCTCTTCCACCAAATAGCAGAATACCTTGAGGTAGTGGGTGCAATAGACTGCACACACATATGCATTAAAGCACTACTAGGTGAGTGGGGTAGGGTCTACATCAACCACAAGGGCTTCCCCTCCATCAACTGCTAGGTTATGTGCAATGCCCAGGGCAAAATAATGAATGTGTGTGCTGGCTTCCCTGGAAGCTACCACGATTCCCACATCTGGCATCTGAAGCAGCTGTACCAGACATTTGCCAATGGGGACATCCCACACAGTCACCTAGTGGGGGATGCTGGATATGCACTGGAGCCATGGCTGATGACCCATTACAAATGCACACACACCTGAACAAGAACTCCATAATGAGGCACACGCACAAACACGAATCATAATAGAGTGTGTGTTTGGGATGCTCAAGTCACGGTTCCGGTGCCTGGACACATCCGGTGGAGCCTTGCAGTACTCACCAACTACATGTACCCAGATTGTTCTTGTATGTGCCATGCTACACAATATGATCCTGCGTAAACAGCTGCAGCAGAAAGCATGGGGCAGGGCCACACAGCCCTCCACCAGTGCCAAGGCCTGCACAGCCGCAGAGTGACTCAGAGGAGGGACAACCTCAGCCTGCCCCAGTAGGCAGAAGGAGGCTTGCCCAGTATGCCCTGACCTTGGCAAAGAGGCAATGCATAGCACATGCACTGCCACAGTAGGGATCCAGGGAATGACACCTCTCTCTGACTCGCACATACAGTAAAAGGGATGCCAAACATAACACTACCTGTGCTCAACCATGTATAGGAAGTGTGCTCTGTGCATCTGACATAGGCAGCCCTGCAGCACCACCCTCAATACTGGGACACCCACAAGGTAAGTGACATCTGTCACAACCAGCAGGATAGGTGTAGACAAACACAAACAAATACTGTACTATGGCTTCTGAATGAGCCCCATGGGTAAATCCTACCCCATCCCTACACAGACAGAGTACAGCAGGCCAGCCAGTTGGATGTAAGTTGTGAAAGCTAGGAAGTCAGAAACTAATATGTAGGTAGTGAAAGCTACGATCTGTAGTACACTGGTATGCCTCTAGCCAGCACAATAGGTAAGACTACAGACTGAAATGGTGTAACTGACATACCAGTACAGTCCTAGCAACTGTGTAAAAGTGTAAGGTGTGCCACACCATCCTATCTACACTTATAGTAACAGTCAGTTGTGCCCCCTACCCCTGTGTAGAAATGTAGAAACAGTCAGGTGTCCCACCCACCACTATGCAGAAATGTAGCAACAGTCAATGCCAAATGACCAATGTATACCCTGCAGACACAGCATGCTACCTGTCGGTGTAAAACATAAAGGTCAGCACCGCAGTACAATCTACCTGGACTTGATCCACACATGCAATATAGATGGCCATACTGGGCATGCTCACACACTTAGAAGAATGAAGGCAATGTCAGTCAACAACATACTGAAAGGCCATACCGGGTATGCTCACACACTTAAACACATGAAGGCCATGTCAGCAAACAACAGTGGACCAGACATATCTGGCAGTTGCAGTTTATAGTGCAGACACGTCAGTATGCACCACTCCTGCCTTGCACACACAGTGTATAGGAATTCAGACATATATGTAAGGACAACACAGTATAATAAGCCAAAGGTAGACGGACATAGATGTGTTGAAGAGGGTGACCATGACAAGGAGCCATCTGGGTCTGTCCCTCCCAGCACACAGCCAAAGGGCCACAAAATCATGAGGTGCAGGTGTCACTCGCTGCAGATACTGGCCACCAGTATCTGTCAGCATGATGGCGTGTTGCACATGCCAGCTGTGCAACATGACTGTACAAGGAAGTTGTCATCTAGTAGCTGTATACATGTACCTGTGGCATATGACCACATGTGTGGCCGCATGTGGCATGTCAACCCCTACATGAATGGGTTACGCCCATGCACACACTGCCCTCCCCATAGCAGTATCATGACAAGCCTGCTGAGGTCATCCAATGTGGAATACACCTTTGGGAGAGCTGTAGCTCAGTAATCCCCATTGCGCGTCACATAACTGTGTACGTCTGTACTGATAAACTAGTTAGGTAGTAGTCCTAACCCCAGACTTGGCAACTGTGTGAGTGTGTGGATGTGTGTGTATCTCAGTCTCTGCCTGTGTAGAGAGAAATACTTTTTAGGCTACTCACACTCAGTGCAGTTCATATACACAACATTGGCAAGGCTGCTGATGTCACATTCCTAGAAATACAGTTCTGGGGAAACCATAGCTCAGTGATCTCCGTAGCATGTCCTGTAACTGTGCACTGCTGTAGTGTGATAAAGTAGTTAGGTAGGTGTTCTAACCCGAGACCTGGCTTGTGTGTGAATGTGTGCATCTGCCTGAGTAGAGAGCAATGCTTTTTAGGCCACTCACACCCCATACAATACATATACTCAACTTTGGCAAGGTTGCTGATATCACTCACCTAGAAATACACCTCTGGGGAAACATAGCCCAGTAATCTCTGTAGCACATCTTGCAAATGCTGTAGTGTGATAAAGTAGTTATTTAGGTGTTCTAACACCAGACCTGGCAAGTGTGTGTGTTTGACTGATTAGAGAGCAATGCTTTTTAGGCCACTCACACCCCGTACAATACATATACTCAACTTTGGCAAGGCTGCTGATGCCACTCACCTAGAAATACACCTCTGGGGAAACAATAGCCCAGTAGTCTCTGTAGTGCATCCTGTAACTGCACACTGCTGTAGTGTGATAAAGTAGCCTAGGCAGGTGTTCTAACCCCAGACCTGGCAAGTGTGTGTGTGTGTGTGTGTGTGTGTGTGTGTGTGTGTGTGTGTGTGTGTGTGTGTGTGTGTGTGTGTGTGAGTGTCTGACTGAGTAGAGAGCAATGCTTTTTAGACCACTCTCACCCCATACAATGCATATACTCAACTTTGGCAAGGCTGCTGATGTCACTCACCTAGAAATACACCACTGGTAAAGTCATAGCCCAGTAATGTCTGTAGTGCATCCTGTAACTGTGTATTGCTGTATTGTGATTTAGAACTGTAGTAGGGTTTCATCACTACCCATGGCAGTTCTGGATGTTTTGCATGTGTTTCAATGTCTGTGTATGGAACAATGCATCATAGGCTACTCATGTGCAGTGCAATTCAAATGCCCTACTTTGCCAATCCTGCTGATGTCATGCATTGTGAAATACTACTTTGGGGAAAAAGTCCCCTGTAATCCCTGTGGTGTGACCTATTACTGCTCCATGTTGTAGTGTGCTATAGGTCTTGGTCAGGGGTTTTATACCCACACATGGCAGTTGTGGATGTTTTGTTTGTGTATCACTGTTTGTGTAGGGAGCAATGCACTTTAGGCTAGTCACTCTCAGTACAGGTGAAATGCCCTACTTTGGTAATCCTGCTGATGTCAGTTACTGTGAAATACAACTTTGGGGAAAAAGCATGCCAGTAATGTCCGTGGCATGTACTATAACTGCATAGTGCTGTAGTGTAATACACTAATTAGGTAGGGGTGCAACTCCCAGACATGACAGGTGTGTGTGTGTGTGTGTGTAACTCGTATCCTGTGTAGAGGTGAGTGTGTGGCGAATGTGGAGGGGGTTTTGCTCATTACTTTTATGGTGGCCCTGCTATATATCACAATGTCAACCATACAGGGATAACAGATGTAAATTAGCTGAAAGGCTGGGGTGCAAAGCCATATCCATACATGTGACATTAATGCCAGCCAATCCAAATTAGCAACCCCACTATTACCCAGAGCACACACTCAAACCATGTGTCATACGCACACACATGCCTAGGCAACAGGCAATATGTGGTTAGTACACTGCATATTGGCCACTGATAGTAACTATGCAGTGATAGCAGTGGGCTACAGAGGGCATGTCACCATGGCCATCTGTCCAATATGCACATACATGCAGACAGTGCACCTCCACCATGTTCCCCAATGGACACCTGCACCATCTGTGGTGCCTCCACATGTGACTCACAATGGACATACCAAGCCTGACAACATGCCCTGTATGGACAGATGACACTGACATCAGGGAATGCTGTTGGCATGCTATCAAAGTAGGTGAAGGGTAAACCTGCTGCCCTTTACCAGTTCCTGACACAGGTGGACAAGACTGGCACATCTGATGATAATCTGTGTTCACAACATGGGCTAGACACCCCAGGTACAGTTCTACATGTCACTGTACATGCATGTGGGAGGTGTACACATCCCAGACATTATCCATGTCATGGACTAAGGAACACATACATAGCATGTGGTGTACAACATTGGCCACACACAATAGTCACCCAGCTGACTGGATGGGGGATGCAATACCCACCTGTGTGGGCAAATGCAGTAACTACAGCCCTGTGCCACAATGCAGACCATTGTCATGTGGCCTGATGCCATGGTATACCATTACTTACCCTTGTACAGCCTGCTGGCACAGTTGACCACCACACACCTGTGTAGACATGCACCCTTGCATGTCAGAAGTGGCACCCTGTGTGTACGTGTGTGTATGTTGTATGGTGCGTATGGCCACATCCACACCCACTATAAACCCCCAGGGCATAATGAAGCATGCTGTCTGATGTCTGACAGCTCCTCATACTCTTTGCCCATACGGCCTCATTATGACCCATGTGGTGCATGTGATACTGTACATTGATGTGTTGTGGTAATCTCACTACTGATGAGTTGCACTCCTGGCCCTGGCAAGTGTGTCAATGTGTGTGCATCCCTGTGTGAGTGTGCCTGTGTTGACAGTGGCACCTGTTCATGCAGACAGGCATGTGTACGACACCTACCGTATATTTACCATATCCCTGTTGCAGATGTCACTCACCCTGACATATACTTTCTGTGTGCTCCACATCAGGTAACCCATGTGGGGCATCCAATAACTGCATCAAACTGTGATAGCATTACATAGTTGTTGGGGGTTTGATACCCTGTTCTTGTAGGTATGTTACACAAACATGCTTCAGTTTTACCCTCCCACCCCTCCCTGACATGTATCTGCCTCTGTCTGCCTCCCCCACTCCCTCTCTGGTGGATGTGGAGACCCACACCTGCCTTGCTTAGGTAGCAGCATGTGTATTGTTATGTGATGCTCATGATCAGCTGATGGCCTATGCATGAATTGCAGCCCTCCCCTAGCTGATTGCATGTGGAACAGCTGTGGTAACAATCCCATAGCCAATTGCATGGAAACACACTCCAATACCTAGGACATCATGGTGGTGTTAGGCCTTTGCAGTCACTGTGAGCAGGAACTAGATTTGATGTTTGGCAAACAGCATCCCAGATGGATTGGGGATTTACCTCTAACAACATACACTGTGGAAAGAAGGCATCCAACAGAAGGGGGATGTGCCTGACCTGACTTCAGACTGTAAGTGCTGCTATACTGTATTTGGAGTAATGTTGTTTTAACAGTGTTTGTCTGGATATGCCTGTCGTACATGTCGCAATACCTCCCATGTCAGTTCCATGTATATGCGGAATCCCCATCTGCAGGGTCATCTGCTGACTGGGCAGTGTTGTGCCTATGGTTTCATGTGTTAGCCACAGTGCATCAATCCATGGAATGCAGAAGATAGTGTGAGGATTGCAGTCTGTAGATGGCGAAGGTCATGACAGTTACTGACATAATATCCCTCATAGGACATATGTTGCAACAAATCCTGTTACAATGGAAATTATATGGGGTTATCACAGCAACATGTCTATACTGGCCCTGTGTATGTGCTGTCAGCCACACCTCTGTCAACCTTTGTACATATGGCGTGCATGAAGTGGTGCACATGTGCTGTACACCATAAATACTGTCATCATATCTGAAAACAAGCCAGTGATATATCAGATTGCTACACATGTCATGTACAGAAATGGTTATATTTCATGACATAAGTTGGACATTCTGTGGATGATTGTACAGTACTGAGGTCTGTGTAGTGATGGTGAATGTCGGCAGTGTGTGGATTGTCAATATGTACTTTAGCCTGTGTACAGACTGTGGTAGATGTCATTGTTCTAGCTCCCCTTCTCTCAGATGTTACATGCTGCCCCACTGTATGATACCATTTTGCCATACATGTTTGTAGGGCCATACACACACATGTCCCATACCACAGACAGCCATCATGACAAACTGTGTAGCAGCCCAGTATATGTAGGGTAATTCTGTGAGTGGCACATATGAGGATGGTGTAGAACAGATAGTCCATATACTGTAATATTATGCTAGCTTACTATATGTGGCTGTGTCTGTGTTCACATTGGTTGTGGTTATGTACTGTCACACAGTTGTATCTTACCCTGTGCTGTGCCATGGCTGTCGAGCCTGCTATATATGCAGGTACATGTGCATTACCCGATACTAGATGTAGGCCAGTGTTGAATGAGTCTGCCTGTAGCCTGCACAGTGCATTGTTACATGCCTAGCAGCTTAGTGTATTTAACCAGTGAGATGTTATGTGCAGATACTTACCAGATGTACTGCTGCTGTGCCTCCCTTAAATGTCATGTATGTCAGACAGAGCAGTGGGATGCTGTACAGATGTATGTCAATATCTAGTGGGTGGTATGTGTTCATGGCACCCCTGTACCAGCAGTCATTATGTGTCAGGCCAGACAGGAGTGTGTGAATCCAACACCTATGGTGCCAAATGTATACCAGTCGTTATGTGTTACACTCATCTACATGGCTGTCTGCATCCATATTGTCAGGCCTGGTACACATGTGGTGCACTAAGGGATCATGTGTATACCTCTGGACTGTACAAGGTGTGTCCGAAGTTCCACATATAGTGGCCAATATCTCTGATGCACTCCACAGGGGCATTACATGCTAACAGCAGTACCTTACGATGATTTCCTTAGGATGTCTGTCAGTAGCCAATGATAAACATGTTATAAGCAGATGTCAGCATCCACACACACCATGCCTGTGAAAACAATCCCAATGACAGTAGCAACAGTTTAGTAATATACCTGCTATACATAGCTGTCATCCTCTTGCACTACTACTGTGGGACTGCAGGGGCTGGTGTACGGCTACACTCCATGTCCAGGACATATGGTGGACATATAAGTACATACACTTATCCAGATAGCCATATATATATATATATATATATATATATATATATATATATATATATAATTACACGTGTACTACATTGAATTACCACTGTAATGGCAACCACCCACTATAACACCCTAGAGCATGTGGCCGTGGTCCCTTTACATTTCCTGTGAGATGGACATCCGTCCTGTGTGTGGGCATCAGTGATACAGGCAGCAGGTAGCAATACCTCTTACAGGAGAACCTGCATACTCAGAGCAGATGCATATTTATAGGAGGATCAGGAACTACAGACAGACTGTGGCTAGAGTTGTGTAATGCTTTGCATAGTACTGGTGTTACAGGGTGTGTGTGTGTACATACTAGTGTACCTTGGAATGCAGTCTGTCTGCATAGCTCACTACTGTGGGTCTAACCTCTTGCTGGACAGAGGTATGCCTATCATGTGTTGTCCGTCCACCACACAGGTCCTGTGTCAGATATTACTCTGTCAGTGTGTGTGTTGCGTGCTATCAGTACATGGCTACATCCATGTCTATATCTAACCTCAATTCCCTGACTAAGGGTATGTTGCAGACTATGCTGTAACACCAGCACCTTGCTTAGTGTATGGCAACAGTGTTCCACATATATATGCCTGTGTCCCAGCCTCTGTCCCCCATCTACATGCCACGCTTTGCACATATGTCATGCTGTTGAGGGTTGTTCTGTAGTGGGCTGTGACTATATCACACTGTCACTGCTGCCATTAGTCCACTGCTGTTGTATCCCCCACACATACAGTGGGGCTGGGGCCATATATGTGTGGGCATCACCTACACAACACATGTGCGCCCTTATACACTGCAGAGGCCAGGGTATGTAACACTGGTATATGGGCTTGTATTATTGAGTCTAGGTGGGGAGCACCATAAATTACCTAGGCTGTTACAACATGTGACAGTATCAGGGGTGAGCTGTCACAAGGTATGTGGATGTACAGTACCGTATACTCCACCTATATTGACATTACTTACATGACTTGGGGTACTGCAAGCCTACTGCCTCCTGCCATACAGACTGCTCTGTGCATTATGCCTTGTTATGTTCTGGGTACAGCCCATTTGATTACAAAACGTCTTTACCTCTTACAGAGTTTGTACAGAGTGTAGATAGAGGCTGCTGAACTACACACCTGCAGTACATACTGTTCATTGTGTGATACCCTGTGGCCCAGCCTGTCTGCACTGTTGTACATCCTAAAGGGCTTGGCTTGGACTGCAACAGTTGTGAACCTTTCCAGACTACTGTATTAGTGTAACTGTTTCACAGTTGCAGTACTCCGTTTATATGTTTGTCAGTATTTGAACAGCTATATGATTTGGCATTTAGGACTGTTATAGTATGTTATGTTATAGTAAAGGATTCCCATTTCTGAAAACCTGTGTGTGGTGTCTTTCCTATGACCTTTCTCTGGGTATATGTTGCAGGCAATGATTGACATTAGTATGTGTCACCCATACAGTGTCCAGTTATTCAAGTGTTAACTGTAGGCATAGTGGCTGTTCCATATTGTCTGCACCTCTTACATATGTATCTTACTGTACATATAAATGTGTGTGTATGTGTAGTCACATGTGTATGTGTATATATATATATATATATATATATATATATATATATATATATATATATATATATATATGTATATATATATATATATATATATATATATATATATATATATATATATATATATAGATATATATATATATATGTATATCTGTATCTGCATATATGTGTCTGTGCATCTGTATCCTGGGGACATTGATGGCTTCCACATATTACATGTCCTATGGGAGGCAGACCGTACTTGGAAGTGTATTGCAGGGTGCATGTGTTTGGCTGTGGGGGGATGCCTATTCGTACCAAACGTATAGTGTGTGGGGCCTCTCAACCCCATTAATGGTGCATGTGGACATAGGTGTATTTGTTAATCTGCAATTGCTATCTACATATATATGGCCATATACACCTATATAGATATATTTATCAACTAACAGATATATAGGCATATGTGCATAGATAGTGATATATATATATATATATATATATATATATATATATATATATATATATATATATATATATATATATATATGTATACAGAGTTAGTAAAACAACATATATATTTATATATATGTTTATCTATACATATATGGGTATGTTGTATCTGTTAAGGTTGCACTATAGTTTTTTTTTTTTTTAATTCTTTTTTATTGTAAATTTTCAATATTACACAATATGACAAAAATCATTACAAACAAAACATCTAAAATTAGAAATACATTATGCAAATTTTGTATAGAATAAGAACATCAAAAACAACAACTATGTACAATTCATACAGTGCCCATATCCATTCCTGTATAATTCAAGTACAGCGAGATGAAGCCTATTGGTTTCTTTAATAATACAGTGCTTATTTAAGTATATGTTCAGATAATATTTCCCAGAATTCCTTCATAACTGGTTTTTGTTTCATATTGTGGAACAGGTATTTATGTGCCATGAGGTGATTAATCGCTATGTGTTTAAATCCTTCCCATGATAGAGAGTTTCTGTTTTTCCAATTCAAAGAGATGTAGTATTTAATTAACATAAAGATAGGAATCAGTACCTTGCATTTTCTTTCTGATATTCCAGGGGAGGGAATATGAAGAATGGTAAATTCCCATGACAGGGTTAATTTTTCATATCCGATTTTTTCAAGAATCACCCTCAACGCATACCAAAGCTTGTAGGAACATTTGCAGCTCCAAAACGAGTGAAGGATATCATCCAATTGGTTCGGGCAATCTTTACAATTAGGGGAGATATTAGGGAAAATTTTGTTCAGGATCGAAGGGGTAAAATACGCATTATTCACGATCATCATTTGGGTGTATTTCATCTTCTTAAAGGGAATTGATTTAGTGCTTAGGTTTATAGCCTTCGCGAGTTGGTTATGGTTAATATCAGGGTTGATCCTTGACCAGAATTTCAAAACATTTAGTTTATTCTGGTATTTAAGTGTCATAATGGCTTTGTACACATTTGAGATAATTTTTTTCCCACTAAGCAGAAGATTTATTAGTGTTTTACAAGTTAAAATATCATTGTCCGAAACCAGTGGATGGTCTAAGAGTTTACTTACTGTATCCCTAATTTGTCATAGTATCATTAAGTATTTGTACGGTAAGCAGAGGCTAGTCCTCATGTCAGGTATTGATTGGTGTCTAAAGGGGAAAAAATCCGAGATAGAGGTATGAAGGAGTAGAGGGTATTGCTCTAAATTTAGCATGTTACCGTTTAGCTTAAGATTAGGGTTTAAATGAAGCGGTTGTAGGATTACAAACGAGTGTGAAAGGTTCAAAGATTTAAAAATTGCCTGTAGGGATTTTATGTTAAATATTATATTTTTTGTGTGCTTTAGGATCCCTAGGTTATTTTCATTTATAAATGGAAGAGCGGCCGGGTTGAATTTTAACGATTTAATATAGTTATTATAGAGAGACATCCATGGTGGGGTCCATACCGGTTCAGTCTTCTTGTAGGACGCTAACTTAAAAATTCTACTAGCGTTAATAATCTCATAATAGGTTTTAAAGTCAGGTAGACCCAGCCCCCCCTGTTCCTTTGGACAGATAAGCTTTGAATAGCTAATCCTGACCGATTTAGGGGCCCAGATAAATTTAGAGATAGTTGTTAAAATTTTTTTTAAAAAATTGTTATGCAGAGTGTTAGTAGTTGCTTGAAATAGGTAGAGAAGCCTAGGGAGAATATTCATTTTAATCACTGTTGTTCTGGCCAAAAATGGGAGCTTGAGCTTAGACCATCTTATGATATCATTTTGAACGTTTGACCAGTACCTGACTACATTGTCTTGATAGTAAGTGTGGTTACCTTGCAAGAATTGAATACCTAAGTATTGTATTTGTTCTTTAAATTTGATCTCTGTAGTTGATGTGATGTCAGGTAACCTCGAGTGAATGTTTAAAGGGAATATTAAGGATTTTTCCCTATTTATCTTGTAGTTTGCTAGGTTAGAGAATATTTTGATAGAAGATAGTATTTTAATTGGGTCAGAGTTGGGAAGGGTGAAATATATGTTCAGGTCATCCGCGTATGCCGATATGGAAATGTTTAAGTTATATATATTAGGGGTGTGGTGAAATGTAGCTTGTTTGATAAGCATGAAAAATGGTTCCATATATAAGTTAAAGAGGAGAGGGGAAAGAGGGTAACCTTGCCTAACTCCATTAACAACTTTGATTCTATTAGATATGTGTCTATTGATTTGTAGGGTGGTATATGCTGTAGAATAGAGAGTTTTTAATTTGTCTATAAAAGAGATTGGGATATTGAAGCATGGTAAGATAGTAAATAAAAATTTAGTACTTAGTCTATCGAACGCCTTCGATGCATCTACTACTAAAGCATATATCGGGTGATTTTTTAATTGAGAATGATGAATCAATGCTTCTAAAAGTAAGGTCTGATCATTAGTTTGTCTACCTGGAATAAAACCCGATTGTTCAGGGGAAGTAATATATGAGATAACGGCTTTGAGCCTATTAGCCAGGATCGAGGCTAGAATTTTCATGTCTAAGTTAATCATAGATATGGGTCTGTAGTTTCCCGGATTTTTTGCGTCTGTATTGTGTTTGTGGATAAAGACAGTTCTAGAGGCATTCAAATGGATGTCTTTAAAACCATGTAAGATAATATAATTATACAATAACTTTAAGATTTTGGCTATTTTCATATTAAAAGCTTTATAAAATTCTGCCGTAAAACCACCTGGGCCGGGGGATTTATTGGGTTTGAGGTTTTTTATGACGGAAATAATTTCTTGTGTAGTAATATCCCTCTCTAGGAATTTATTTTGTTTCTCTGTTAGTCTGGGAAAGGTTAGGTTATTGAGAAAGGACTGTATTTCTGTTTCATCAGTCATATTCTCCGAGGAACCATACATTTGGGAGAAAATATTTTCAAATATTGAAATAATTTGAGTGGGTTTCTGGTAATCCTTGCCTTGGAATTGTATTTCTGGTATAAAAGTAGATGATTTAGTTAGGTTGATCACTCTGGCTAAAAATCTAGAGGGACTATGTATTACATCTGCGTATTACGCCAAGGATTTAATTTCGTGTACACTTAAGTTATCTGCTTGTAATGATATTAGTTCTTTTTGTAGTCGGATTATACGTTCTTCCAGTAATGTAGTGTGATTCACTTGAGACTCTTCTTCAGCTTTGTGTAGTTGGGCAATTAGATCCCTTTCTTTTTTGTTCCGAAGTTTTTTATAATATGAGGCTTTATTTATCAATGAACCCCTAATCATTGACTTAACTGCGGCCCATTCGCAGTCTATAGGAGACTGGAAGGAATCCTTTGATTGGAGAAAGCTATCTAAATATTCATTGATTAGAGATTTAATTTCTTCTCTCCCTAGAAGGTTGGGGTTCAACTTCCAACTGATATCTGTTTTGTTTGCTGGGTCTTTGCTCTGTTGGTGAATACTTATAGAGATCTTCGAGTGGTCTGAAAGCGTTCTTGGAGATCGGATGAACGAAATGTCCATATTATAGAATGCCAGAGATATAAGGAAAAAATCCAGCCTAGACCAGCTTTGGCACAGCTAGAGAAAAAGTGTAATTTTTCTTTTTGTGTACCTGGTCCAAAATATGTAATGGTCAAATAGATTAAAGTCTTTTAATTCAATGATGGTTTTGTGGGCTAAGTAGTTAAATCGCTTTGGGATTTGATCTATCTGTTTTGGGGTCCTACTGAATTCCAATCACCTCCAACAATATAATAATGATTAGGAAATAAGGTGATGAGGTTGTATAATTCTGTGAAAAACGTTTGTTGGGATGTACAGGGAGCATATATGTTTATAATTAGAATAGGTTTAGTTAATACAGGGTGTTTTGTAGTGAAGTAACACCATCTACCCTCCTCATCTGACCCCACCTTGTCTATATCTGCAACAAAATTGTTTTTAATAATAATGGCTACTCCTGAACTATTCGTAGTGCCTTCTGACGCTATGATCTTTTTGATCCAAGGTCTTGTTTTTTCTTGTTCCCATTGTTGATTCCTCAAATGTGTCTCTTGTAGAAAGGTAATATTCGAAGAAGATTTCAGGGTTAAATGCATAAGTAGTTTTTTTTTTTTAGGTGATTGTAATCCCTTAATGTTCCATGATTCTATGTTCCACGACATTTGACTGAAATTAGTAGCTTAAACTCTGGGGGATAACTTACAGGAAAGAAACAACACTGTATATTATTAAGATGCTGTATTATGAGCATAAGGGCAAGTATGATAAGTCCTTCCCGCTTAATCCCAGTGCCTACCCACCTACCCCTAAGCCTGGAAGGGTCTGGGAAAACCAGGTAACGTGATCTTGAAATCATCAAATAGGAGAAAGATATTGTTCCCAGCAAGTACTTTCTAATATACCACATACCAAAATGCATAGCAAAGCCCATGCAGTGTTTAGCACAAACTTAACCCTCTGCCAGATAGAGGTACAAAACATGCAGGGTTACGTATTTCGAATATCTCTATTCAAATCTTATGTAGGGGTATTGGAAATTGTTACTTAAAGTATTTATCTTCTTAAGTGAAGCTCTCATTAAATGTACGAGGAGGGGGGACTTTCCCAATTAGGGACTATATACCAATTAGGCAATTTACTTGGTGATCAAAGGTCAGTGCCATATATACTGGGGTCTTTAATGCTAATTCCCTTCATGAGAGAGACTCTCCACTGGCAGGCTTATGTCTGTCAAATGCGTTAATCTTATGTAGTTGTCTATTAGTGACACCTCCTGAAGAATCGAAAGGTGTTTAAGGAGAGAGAATAACTCAGATAACCATCTCAATTTTATGAACAATGAACAAATACTAAGAGACCTCAATCTGGACACCCTGCAAAAATCTGAAAAGTCGCGAGGTATGTCCAGGACCTCAAGATTACGAATATCAGCACCCAATGTACTAATTCTGATACAACCTGTTACATATATCTAGAGACAGCAGAATACAATATGATAAGTAATTACAGACATCACACAGTGTATGTAAAGGTTAGAGAGCATAGTATTCAGTGCAACAAATGGTTAATATAATCATCCAATCTGTGAACATTTGTAGTTATTGATTCATTTTTCAGTTGGTTTTGGTAGGTGATACTTAGAGGTATTACATCTCCCTATCAGACAACAGATTGCGGTATAAGAAAACCTCTGTATCATAATTCCTGTACATTAAGATTTAGTTAAAGAAGATTGCTATATACTGTGCCAATAACTGTCTAAATATGCGAGCCTACAAAAGAAAATCAATATTACTGAGTGTGCATTAAACATATATTATTGTACATTTATGTTGCATGTATAATATTTGTTCCGATTATAACCCAGCATAACATGCACATTTGTCCGCAGGAGTAACTCCTCTGCTTCTCCTCTGTCTGTCTCTGTTTCTCTCTATATATGTATGTGTCAGTCAGTCTAAGTGTATTGTAATACTACACTTCCACCATTCCCACATTATTTTTGAAGCATTTTGTTTTTAACTTCCTCGTCTCCTTCCATCCTCCCTCTCCTAGTTTCCCCTCCAATAATATCCGAGTCATTGAAGTAAGGAGACTAACCATGGGTCATCACTGGTTTA
This sequence comes from Protopterus annectens, assembly GCF_019279795.1. Lineage (NCBI taxonomy): Eukaryota > Metazoa > Chordata > Ceratodontiformes > Protopteridae > Protopterus > Protopterus annectens. Next base: position 478,253,846 of record NC_056742.1, on the reverse strand, counting down.
TACCTTCTTACTGGATAATAGGGTTGTAGGAATGGAATCTCTCTGAACACAAGAGCTACAACCAGTGAGGAATGCACTCCATTATTATATTAGATTATGTGTAAAGGTATACAAAAGAGAGTTGCTGGACAATGGTCTTCCATCTAAAAAATAGGTGTCTATATTTTACAGCCAGGTTCTCACAATTCTGTACATAGCATTATATCTTATTGTGTATAATATATTTTATCTAGATGCACATAAGTCTCATATTCAAAATCTTAAACTATGCATATTCCAGATCTTCAGTATCTTATCAAAACAGAAACTGCTTGGAAGGTTAGTAACCAAGTTTTCACTGCTCATACCTGGGTGTGTGAGAATAAATTCATCACTGACAAAATACCTGGTTATGGTATACTGTGAACTCTGCTGCTGAGACTATGTGAAGAGAAGCCCTTTGCATCTCTGTGAAGGAGCATCAATGTGTCCTGCCATTTTCACTTGCCTGTATGTACCCTGCAGCTGCCATGTTTAACTTTAAAATGAAGGCAATTTTTAAAGCTTTAACAAATGTCACCTCAGATATTTAGAGCATGCAAGGCATTTACTCAGGCTGCAGGGAAGAAGGAAAATCATGTATACAGCCACCGGGCAATGCTAGGCTAACTTATAAAAGCATGTTATTGCCACACAGCAACAGACACCTGCAGTAATCTGTCAAGTCCCCAAAGTGCCCAAAGAATCATTCCACTGATGAAGAAAGTAGTAGAAGATGATGATATTCTTATCTCAAAAACAATTGAGGTAAATGATGAGAGAGTTAATCCTTAGTTATGTGGGACAGAATTTTATCTGCACATCACCTTATAGAACCAGTACACACTCTGAAGGCGTGTATAGATATAGGTGGTACAGACACTTGTGAATACCAAAAACATACGCCATGTGAATATTATTAGCATGCAATAATTTACATGAATTTACACTACAAAACATTTAACAGTCATACATGAACTATTAAATGATAAGTTAACAACTTGTAAAAAGTAGAGATGCCTCTTATATAAGAGCAGTAAATTCCTAGGCCAACTTCCCAATAGAGCCATTTCAAGCCCGGCCAACAACCCCAAGTCAGAACCAAATCCCCTACCCTGCGGTTATGCAGTGAAGAACTTAACCATTATTCCACACACACACACACACACACACACACACACACACACACACACACACACACACACACACACACACACACACACACACACGCATGCACACATATGCATGCACGCACGGATGCTCACACACACACATACACACACACACACACACACACACACACACACACACACACACACACACACACACACACATAAACACAAAAACGTACACACTGTGTCATACTTGCTGTTAGATATGTTAGAAATGCTGTTTTCATGTGCCAGTATTAACATTTTGCAATAACATTGTTTAAAATAATTCACCAGATGAAATGATATTACAAGAAGTGTTAAAGGCCCACGATGTTAAGGATGCTTACCCTCTCACAGAAGGGGATTTGAAGGCCATGAGTCAAGTCCATTGATAGTGAATGTACAGAAGAAGCTTTCAATACTAAAAAATAATCGTGGAAGGATTCAAAGATCATTTCAAAAATTGTAGGAATACTAGCCATGAATTTACTAAAAAAATGTCACTGACTTAACTGTGGATGTATTTTGGATTGCAAAAACGTTTAACCAGGGTACAGAACCAAATCTATGCATCCTAAGGAATCTTCTGCTTCACTGATTGGCTTTAAATTGGATTATCAAAAATAGAATAAACTGACTTTTAACACTTGGATAATAATAATAATAAAGATCAAGGAATGAGAAAGAATGTAATTATTTTAATTATGTCAGTTTTGTTTAAATTTTAGGTGACTCTTAGGGACCTGTGTGGTAATAATACTTTCCTGCTCTTATCCATCTGTTTGCATTTTTTAAGTTTGTTCTGAGACCCTAGTCTTGTATTTGTATTAGTTATAGAAAGCTTGTTGTACTGCTTTATTTTGCATTTCCATTTCTACAAGTCAGATTACTTGTAAAAGCTATCTGTTCATAATTTAAACCCTTCTTTAGATCCTTAGCATTTATCATTGTATTTTTTCCCATAAACAATGTTACCAGAAAATTTCTACATATTCTGGTGCCTTACACTGCAGTAGAAAGTCAATAGTAAGATACAGTTTCATATGGTGTTTTGACGAACATATAATGACTGCAGTTAAAATCATGCTATAAACAGTGGGAAAACCTCGCCTAGCAATATGTGTCTGGGGCACAAGCGTTGCTGCAGGAGCGTATATGAGGGTGAACAAAAATTCATCCATAGATATATATGTATATATCCACATGTCCACATATATACAGCACTAGGAATGCAGATATGTCAGCATATATATATATATGGCTCACCTTTCAAAGGGAGAAATCCATGTGTCTGGAAGCTGGAAGGCCAAAAGTATCTTCTCAACATTGCACAGTCTTGCAATAAATGCATTGAATGTGCAATGAGAGAATGTCACAATGCATTCACTCATTGCAGATTAGGCAATATGGTTGCTGATGCCACTATAGTGGGTATGGGGAATAATTGGCTATCCCCACTGTAGTGCACACCAGAAGTTCATATATCACAGTAGGGCGGTTGTGGGGGGCCCTGCCCCCTAGAGGCGGGGTGCAGGGAGCCATGCTCCCAAGCATTATGATATGTATTCCAACGTGCAGTTCGAGAGTCAGCAAAGGTGCCATTAAAACTGCATTTTTTTACTGTGGTGCAGTTAGAAATGATGGGTTAGTCCTTTCAGTTTGCAGAAACAGCTGTTCGAAGGGATGATTGTCTCCCTGTCAAAGGTGAACACATATATATCAATATAGGTATAAATGGACATACATCTGTAGATGGAACTGGGAACGTAACCACAACATAAATATCCAAATGCACCATTGACGGGTTTGAGAGACCCAAACAACATACATCTGGCATGGATAGGTATCCCCCCAGCCAAATACGTCCAGCCTCCAATACAATACCAACCTTAGCAGATCCCATAAGCCGGACTCTACACGACAAGGGCAGTACATGTTAACAGTACTCCATCCCACCAATAGGATGTAAGGCTGGCATTACTAACATATCATGCAGTACCTATAAAAGGAGGTTTTAATATTTAAGTTTAAGTTTCTGATGAAGTCTTGTGGATTAAAGCAGATGAAAAGTGCTTAAAATAAATATTTTAAACAAATCACAGTTTCTTTTGCTGCTTATGTGGAGATTCCTACTACCTGTTATTACAGTTTGAGTGGATCTAATCAGTTGTTCTTTCATTTGGGAAGATACTAGCATGCTGGACTTGGCTTTTTACTTCATATCATGCAGTACAGTCAAGTGACGTGTCATGCTTGGGGAACCCCCTGGGCAGGTGCAGTAAGTAGCTGGGATCCCTGATATGATCCAATAGCCCTACACCTGACAATGGATTCACCAATGTGAATTTTTGTGGACTGGACTTTCGTTTACCAGGGTGGTATTTTGTGAAGCTTATTTTATTTGAGAATGTTGGCAGAGACAACCACAAACCCACTATATCAGCTGGGAACTACCACCCAGTAGCCTGATGACCTTGGTCTGCAGGGACATGGAACATATCAAACAAGGAACCCATGGCCATTGTCACTGGTAATCTCAATATATGGGACCCCACCAATGTTGGACTTGTCAAAGGCAGAGAATACAACCTGAACCTGGTATACGTCCTTAACCCAATCTTGACAGGTGTAGATGAGGGTTAGGAGGTGCACAATGCCTATTTTGATCATAGCAAGCTTTTGTACACCATCCCGCTGGTAGGAATGTGTGTAGTTGTTACAGGATCTACCTCCATTCACAGAATATGTTTCCATCAAGACTGCTTGGCATATGCCAACATACCACAGGTGTCATCCCGTGGACATACAGTCCTTCACAGGTCATAGATGTGTCAGTGCCCTCCTCCACACTGTTGAGGTGTGCAGCACTAATGGGGTTGCTATAACTCACTGGGTGTGGCTGTTGTGGACACAACTGCTATTATTGCAGTTACTGTTGCATCTATCCCCTCACATAGCTGTCTGTAATACTGTACAGTGTATGTAATCAGGTTGTTAGTTGTTGTTTACACTATTCACAGTAGTTGAGTGCCTCACACCCTCCTAAGGGTAGGGCTATGCCACCAGCATTGGCACACAAGTGTTACTTAGGTGAGGATCGCAGTAGAGTGGGGTGAGGGACATACACCCTGGTGTTAGCATATTCAATGTTATTCACATTGCAGACTGCATATATAGCACTGTGTGGTTGTGCCTATCCTGTCTTGGTGGGATTACATGTGCAACAGATGTGTTACCTGCACAGGGACATACCTCCATGTGTACAGTCCTGTACCTGTACTGCATCCAAACCAAAGGCACTGTGTGTTGTACCCAGCCATGGCATGTGTACCACCCACTACACTTACTGGTGTCCACTGTAGAAGGTCTTCTGACATCATTACACCCATCAGCCATGTGTCACATGGACAAACGCAACACAATCAGAACAGATACTGGTGACAACAATACAACATTGTTAATTACAGCTATGATGCATCATGGCTGCACAGCTACACCTTCCAAGATATTAGCATTTCACTTTACTGTTGACTATATGCTACACATCATTCAATTGCTACACTGTTGTACAATCATCCTATGCATCAGCACCATGTTAGCCTATCCCTGCATCAATGTTATGGATGTCAGGGAGTGGCACAGGTATCATCATATGCACAGGGTGTGTTGTTGGTTTGCCAGAGGCCTAGGTTGAGCCATACAATTGACAACATGTGTGTGTGTGAGGGGGCTGAGTATTGTTATGGGCCACTGGTGATGTCATGTGTGCAGGTATATGGTTGCCCTAGATTCATTGTTTATGTGTGTGTGTCTGCATGCACACAGTTTCTCCATGTGGCTGCCCTATACAGGGAATTGTGGGACAGCTGCAGACTGTACCTGGCAGGGGTTGCAGTTCACTGCCTCCGGCCACGGACACAGGACCTGTGCCTGGCAGGGGTGCTACAGACAGTATCAGGTACAGAGCCAGACCAAGTACTGTCCCTAAGTTTGACAGATGTCCACTGGAACCAGGTCCCTCCTGGGACTGGCCGGGGCCATGTGCATGCGGTCTGCTATGACAGTCTGTGGACAGCCCCCCCGCAGTGCTGGGGCTGGTACTGCCACTACAGGAGCGGCTGTGACTGGTTGGGCATCCATAGCGACCTCCAGCTGCTGGTGTTACTGGCATACATCCAAATGGCATGTACTGTGCACCATACCTCACGGGTGTACACGCCATTGCAGGATGTGTCTCTGTGTGTCAGTTGTGTTTCTGCTGCTGCTCACAGCCTCTGTGTATTCCTGGATCACATGTCGACACATGGGTTTAGTGAATGTTTGATGTGTATTCACATATGTCATCATCAGTGGTGCATGTATGAGTGGTAGACTACGATTAGATCAACCACAAGCACAATGTACTATGCCTATAGTGAGTGTAGAGACAATTAATGACCATGACTGAGCCCTGGCTGATGTTGTCTGTGGTACACATAGGTTCATATATGAGTACTGGTCTATTTGTCCTGGGGCCTACATAAGCCTAGCCACAGGGGTACCCAGCCATGCACAACCTACTAATGTAATTCTCCTGTGCCCCTGTCAGGCTGTGGCACAGGCATGCTACCCAGGGTGTATTCTCCATTTCCTTTCCAATTGCCAAGTGTTTCTGTAAAGTGGGTCAATAAGTAGTATTGCCTGACATGTATGGGTAGTCTGTTCCAGAGTGTGGGGATTCCCCAGGTCAGGGCCCTTTCCCTCCAGTATATTCTGTGTAATGTGTTGATGAGGTTTAGAACTCTGGAGCATGTGTTAGAGGGAGTGGGGTGTCATTCTATGTAGCATGTTCAACTGCTCTGTGTATGACATAGCTGTGTATGTTGGGCAGATGTCAGCTGTGCCTGGGCAATGTGCACTGGAGTGTAGCCACAGGTGTCTGATATGGACTGTGTATTGCATGTGTTTGAGGCTGGTAATCCCATTAGTGAGGTGTCTGCTGTGTCAGTGCACATGTACAGCATGCATTATGGGTAGGTGTTTTAGATGTGTACATGGCCTACACCTTAGCTATGACATGAACAGTGAATTGCCAAGCATAACCTTAAACCATACTCACCGGCATCCGGCTGTTGCCTTGCTGGTATCCCAGAGGTACCTACATTGAGATGGGATAGAGTTGATGTCAGTGGCAACAGCTGTGGCATTGCTACAGGTTGGCTGCAATATTACAGTACAACAACAGCTGAAGTCCACAGTACTACAGTCTATGCATCAGTGCTTATCGGTACTACACAGCAACATACCCCACATCTCAAATATGCATGGTCTACCTGTACAGATGCATACACTACAGTAGTCTAATGATATGGCCTGGAACCTTACCTGCATGCTCCATGCCTGGTATGTGAGTCCACCTCCATGACTGTATAAGTCTGTAGCTCTTGTGGGTGGGCAGGCACTACCAGGCTGATGAGCAGCTCCTCCACTCTGGTGAGGGGTGTTGCATGGTGGTCACCCCACACGGCAGTAGCACGATGATCTACTTGCCGGAGCAGGTCACTACAATGGTGGTGGACCTGCTCATAAGTATGGCTGTGCATCACCACCTCATTCACCCTGCAGACCACATCAGTCCACATAGCTGTTCTCTCCTGCTAGTCCTGGTTTGTCTGTGAGAACAACAGCTGATAGTTGTGGATGATGCTGGTGATGATAATCTCCTCCTCAGTGGCACTGTAGGTGGGGTTGCTCGGGTGTGCCATACTCTCTGAAAGACATAATGATGGAAATATGTCCGAGCAACCCATATGTCAAGTTTACCATAATACAATACACATATCAGTCTCCCACCACCATATCAGCTCCAACATAATGTTCACACTACGCTAGTGGTATGTGTCTAGTATGTGTACCATTGGGCCATATATTGTATTGTACAACACTTTCTGCTATGTGGTTAAGACATGCTCCCTGTGGGGACACTAGAGTTGCAGGGGTGTTACAGGGTATTTCACCTGCATGCCATTGTCACTGCCACTATGTTTCCACATATGCAGGTGGTAGGCCAGCTATGTGATTGCTACACATCTACCATTCTGTGTTATTGGGGATATTTATGCATGCTGTTGGACATGTTCTAGGATTGTGTGGACTATTACAGCCCTCATATGGTCCATGACAGTTACACACCAGTATGTGTAGGGGTTATTTGCCAGCAGGAACACCACTCCAACCTAATGCGCACATGTTACCAGTCCACATAACATCCGTGACCCACCATGGAAACTCATTATCTACTGTTCCATCACTACCTTCATAGGTTCATAGGTTCATAGGTTCATAGGTAGGTACTAGGCTATTATCCCTCGAGCCTGTATAAGCCTAGCCAAAAAGGTACCCTGGCTTTCGCCACACAAGAAAATTATTTTCCTGTGCCCCTGTCGAGCAGAGCCACAGAAATGATCCCTGGGGTGAATTTCCTATTTCCCATCCAATCATCAAGATTTTTTTTGAAGAGTGCCAATGAGGAACTCTGTTTGACATAGATAGGTAGTCTGTTCCAGAGTATGGGAAGTCTCTGAGACAGGAATCTATCCCTCCAGCATGTTCTGTTTATTGTGGTGACAAGGTTTAGTACCCTAGAGCATGTAGCTCAGAGGGATTGGGATTTCTTTAAGTGGAGCATGTCCAACAGCTCTGGGTTTGACATGGCTTTGTATATTAGGCAGAGATTGCCTCTGAGTATGTGATATGCGACGGAGTAAAGCTGGAATTTTTTGAGACAGTCTGCGTAGGGCATCTATTTGAGGTCAGTAATCCTATTTGTGAGGTATTTCTGTGGCCTTTCCAGTTGTTGTAGATGTCTTGTGAGGTACATACCAAAAGGGGCGTTGTACTCTATAATGGGTCTAATGAGTGATGAGCAGAGGGGAACAATTCTTTTTTTCTGGATGAGAAACCTTTTGTGATGAGGTGAGCCACGTAGAAGGATTTCCTGACCACTGTGGCAATGTGATTATCAAAGGAGAGATTACTGTCCAACTGTGTCCCAAGGTGTCTTATCACACTTTCGGCATTAAGTAGACTACCACTTATGTGGTAGTTCATAGGTACAGAGTTTTTAACAAAGGGGATGACAATACACTTTTTGGCATTGAGCTTCAGGCCATGGCTTTGACACCAGGCATCTGTCTCAGTGAGGCCCTTTTGTAGTATGTCCACATTAAAGAAATAACAAGCACAGCCTCCTGTCTCAGGGCATTAAATGCACCAGCACGACACCAAAAAAAATAAAAGCACAAAGTTTAATCCAGTTGATAAAACACAATTACGGTTAAGCGCTTTCATCCACAAGGGACTTCTTCAGAACACAGAATGAAACTGCAAAATGCCTTAAATGCAGTTAAACAACACTTAATTAAAACTTAATTAAAAAATATATACAAGTCACATGTTTCTTATTAGTAATTTAAAGTGCTAGTGCCAAAATCATGCCAGTGCATAAAGACAAACTTCCATATGAACAACAGTTCAGTTTATCATTAGATGTGTTATAGCTAGTAAAACAAACATTTATATCTTGCGATTGTCTAAAACTGGTTTGATAGAAATGTGTTCATTTATACCAGGGTGAGTGGAGGCATTTAATTTAACCTGCCACCTCACCTCCTTTTCGCTCACTAATTTTTTAACATCCCCACCCCTAACATTAGGTCTGACTACCTCTAAAATACCGAAGGTAAAATTAGAACAATCCTTGTTATCTTTTAAATGCTTCCATAGAGCATTTTTCTCATCCTGTTTCCTTATACAGTACTGATGGTCGTAGATCCTATTACGCAAACATCTGGTAGTTTTTCCTACATAAAAGCAGGGGCAGCATGTGCATAGGGCTAAGTAAATCAAGTTACAAGATTTACAATTCCCTTTTTGAAAAAGTATTTTGGTGTTATTATAATTCTCTAAAGTAACTTCCTGCACAGCCGTAATGTATTGGCACTGTGAACATGTGCCACACCTAGTAGTTCCCCTCCTGTTGTCCAGCTTGGTCCTTTTATTCTCTAACAAGAATTTCAAATTCAGACCATTTCTGTGTACAAACTTGGGCTCACTCCCTACTGCTTCCCAGACCCTTTTATCAGTTTTAAGTACCTTCCAATTTTTCTGAATAATATTTTTAATGTGGTTACTATGGGGTCCATATTGTAAAATACAAGCTTTCCCAAATCTGTTCGTCATATCTATATCACTCATTTGAGGTGATGTGTTAAGAAACATGTGACTTGTATATATTTTTTAATTAAGTTTTAATTAAGTGTTGTTTAACTGTATTTAAGGCATTTTGCAGTTTCATTCTGTGTTCTTAAGTCCCTTGTGGATGAAAGCGCTTAACCGTAATTGTGTTTTATCAACTGGATTAAACTTTGTGCTTTTATTTTTTTTGGTGTCATGCTGGTGCATTTAATGCCCTGAGACAGGAGGCTGTGCTTGTTATTTCTTTATTTGGTGGACTGTTCTCAGCTTGCTTTTTCCTTTAGTATGTCCACATTGTTAGGAGTTTTGATTATGGCTCCTAGTTTGCAGTCATCTGCAAACTTTGTTAGCCAAAGATCTTCTGTGTTAGCGTGTACTTCAGAGAAGTAGATACCAAACAGGAGTAGACCTAGGACTGAACCCTGTGGTATTCCACTTGTCACTGGTCTGAAGTCAGATTTGGAGTCTGCTACTTTCACAGTGTGGGTTCTGTCTGTGAGCCAGTTGGCAACCCATCTTGTGACATAGGGATTTATACCTAGTTTAGTGAGCTTATCTATAATTCCAGAGTGGAGGATGGTGTTAAAAGCCTTGGCAAGATCTAGATAAGCTGTGTGAACCACCTTACCCTCATCTATGGCTTTGTTGACTGCTTCAAAGAAGTCAATCAGGTTTAGGAGACATGATCTGCCTTTTACAAGCCCAAACTGGGTAGGGTCCAAAGTTCGAAGATTACCAATGTCTTTGTTTATGAGTTCCATGATGATACATTCCATGGCCTTGCAGACCAGGCTTGTCAGGCTAATGAGGCAGTAGTTCCCGGGGTCCATCATGGCTCTGCCTTTGTGGAGTGGGATAACAATAATGGTGCACCATTCTGTGGGCACTAAGCCTGAGGTGAGGCTATGATTGGACATGTTACTTAGGTAGGGTGCCAACTCATTCTGTAGTTCATGTAGAACACAGCCTGATATATTGTCAGGTCCCATGGATGCTGTGTTCTTGGCTTTGGAGAGTGTGTTTTTTACCTGTGCAGCCATGATTACAGGAACTTTGCATTCTTCCAGTATAGAGATGGGCCCTCTAGGGGGTGAGACGGGGGTAAAGTTAGCACTGAACATATCTGCCAGGATGTTGGCAATATCAGTTGGTTCTGTATATTTAGTGCCATTGTACTGTAACTCAGAGCAGATCTGAATATTGCCATTGAGATTCTTGACATAGCTATAGAATGCTTTGTGGTTGTCTTTAGAGTCAGTGGCAATTTTGTTTTCGTAACTAGCTTTGGAGGATTTTATGCAGGATCTCAGCTTCTTACTGAGGTTGACCAGGGAGTTCCTCCAGTCATGGGATTTTACTCTTTTTTGCAACAGTTTCTTTCTTCTGTTGTAGAGTTTGTTTATGGCAGAGGACCACCAGATTGGCTTCCTTTTTTTGGAGGATAGCATCTTGGTTTATTAGTGATAGCATGATCCATGCACTTGTGTAAGTGCTTATAAAGTGCATTTGTGTAGGATTCAGCAGTCATACCTCTATTGTCCATCTGCATGGGTGTCATAAAGTTTGCCACTTCTGTCTTAAGAAGTGTGAAGTTGGCTTTGGAGAAGTTTTTTACAGTGGTTTCCCTAATTGGGGGTGGGGGCGGGATGTGGATGTCTAGGGTGATTAGCTTGTGGTTAGATCTGACCAACGAGGAATTGACCTCTGGTGTGGAACACCAGTTGCCCATGTTGGTAATGACCAGGTCTAGGATATTGCTGCCCCTGGTGGGGGTGTGAATATGTTGATCCAAGGCATTGGAATTTATGGATTCCAGTTGGTACATAAGTAGTTTTCCCAGTTAATGGTGGGGTAGTTGAAATCACCCATTATTAGGGTGTTGGGTTGTGCCATAATACTTTTCAGTGTATCAAGAATTGAGTAGTGGGAATCCTGGGGCATGATGGGGTGTCTGTAGCAAGCTACAATTTGGGTTGCTGTCTTGCCCAGAGTTAGTTGCACTTGGATAATCTCGGATGCATTATGTTGTCCAACTAGTCTAGAGGTGTGGATATCCTTAATGGATATGGACACATCTCCACCTTTAGTGCTTCATTCCGGGTTAGGTGACCAAAAGGTGTGGTATGAATTATAGCCTAGTAATGAAGGGGTGCAGGAACCAGGTCTCTGTCACTGTACAGATATCAATGTTCTCCATTTTAAGGAGTGCCTCGAGTGAGTGCATTTTGAGGTTTAGACTTCTAGCATTCAGTAGCATTACCCTCAGATTTTGCTTGCCTGTACCTGTTACAGTGGTGAATTTGTCATTTGAACCTTGCCCAAAAAGGTACTATAGGTGTGGCAGTGCCTTAGCCAGTATCTGGAATCCCAAGGGCAACAGGTGCAGGCCATCTCTAGCAAAGCATCATGGTCTGTCGATCATGTCGTCCCAGGCAGACAAATACTGGATCCCCTTAGAATGACACCAGAAACTTAGCCAATTGTTGAAGTCAATCATTTTGTCCTTGTACTATGGTATCATTCTGGGTGATGGCAGGATGCTACTCAGGGCTAGGATCATACCTGCCTGGGTTACAAGATAGGAGAGCTCCTCCATGTCTCTTTTCATGTAGTCCAGGGAGGTATGTCTCAGGTCATTCACACCAACATGGACAGTGACAGTGTCATATTTGTACTTGTTGTGGAGTGACCTGATTGCATGCATTATGTGGCATATCCTGGTACCTGACAGGCAGCTGACAGTAAATGTCTCCTAGTTTAGCCTGGTGAGTGGAACATCAGTGTGCCTGATTATAGAGTCACCTATAACTAGAGTGTTGGGTACATTATGCCTTATGGGCTGTAGTTGAGTGGCACACTGAGTTTGTGGGTTATGTGTCATTTGGGTTGAGTTGGGGGTGGAGTTTGGTTGCGTTTCTGCTGTGGTGGCCCCTGATGCTTGGGCAGGTTTTTATTGAGACCCTCCATGATTGTAGGTGTGTGTTTTGTGTTTCTATATGTGTGTTTTGGTGGTGTAGGTTTTGAGGGACTATGTGATGAGTGTGGTGTGGTGCAAGTGTTTACCTACTCCTCTTGACTATCTAGTCCAGTCTTGGGTGAAGAGAGCTTTGCTTCCAGTTTGGCTACATAAGTGCATCTCTCACAGGTTGTACATGAGGCAATTGCTGCATTGCCCCAAGATGCCTAGATTCATCAGGTAGACAGGAGAAATCTCTGGGAGCTGACCCTTAGACATGCCTGGATAGGTGCTTATTTATTAAGTTCTAAAAATTACTTTCCTCTAGACAAGTGAGGAAAGTTGAGTGCTGTAGTAATTTGCAGCTTATTTAGTGCTTACAATGACTTCAGAATAAGTGCTGAGTTCAAAGAAACATATTTGAGTGCTGAAATTAGAAAACTGGCTAGTTCTAAGAAACAAAATTAAGCTAGAAGGCTTCCCTCCAACACAGAAAGGCTTGGAGGCTCAGAAGCCTACAAACAGTCTAGACCACTTACAGGAAAGGCAGGAAACAAGCTTATTTTTTTCCCTTTCCCAGATGCTCTCTTTGCACACAATAGGAGTGCCTGAAATCAGAATATGATCTCACTGCACTCAGTTGAGTGAGCAAATGAGATGGGCCCAGAAGGAGTATCCAAACACAAATTTACAAGAGGGGCGGACAATTTCAAAGCCACCAAGATTAACACCAAAACAAAATCAGGGAGGGTGGGTGGAGAACTAACTGAGAAAACAGAGTCAAAACTTCCAGTTCAGTTAATATTCAATGCAACACAAATAAATCAATAATAAATCAATTAAAACGCTGTATTATTTGAAAAAAGTGCAGATAAAAGGTACTTAAATTCTCTTATATGTCCAGTTGGATACAGCTAGATCTTAGCCGGCCAAAGCTCAGGTTTTAAGCAGAAAATATTCCAAAATGTACCACTTAAATAGACAGTAACAGTATATCAATGAACGAACCACCTCAGGGGATGGTCCCCCGCCCCCATGGAGCACACACAGACACATGTCTGTCACCCAGTTAGGTCACGGGTATTGTGCATAGGGAGCTCCACAGAGACATGGGATATGTGCTACATCACCTGGAGATATGCAGTACACATACACAAGGTTCGACATGCATGTCCCTCATGCCCAGCGCACAGTCCAGGCACCTTTATGTCCATGTAGATGCCATTGTGACTGTCCATGGGTGGGCATCATGTTCCCTTTGTTCCCATGTGGGGGCTCAATGGCCTCCACATTCCAAATGTAACTACCCATCCACAGTGTTTAACCACCACATGTGTCATATACCAGCCCTGTATGCTGTCTTGTTTGCCACCCAACCAGACCTACATACCAATATGTGCCTAATACTGTTCACCGGCTTATATATCTCACCATATTATACAATTGCAATGTGTTCCCAACATGGATTACACACCACACTCCACACTCAATCTTGCAGCCATGTACTGGTGTGTAGGTATATTGTGTATTGATATGTGATGTTCTCTCACACATGTCATGGCAGGGGGAAATGTATTGACAGATATATATATATATATATATATATATATATATATATATATATATATATATATATATATATATATATATATATATATATATATATATATATGTCTGTATACATATATAAATATATGTATGTATATATATACATATGTGCAGATATGTGTAGATATAATTTTGTGTTTTTTTATATACCTATATGAATGTATAACTGTCTGAGGTTCTGTACACATATACAACTATGAATATGTATCACACATATATGTATCTGTATGTGAAGGGCATATGAACATCTGCACCACACTCATGTACCCTCTTTACTTCACAGCTGAACTGTTTGGCCTTGCTGCAACACAGACAGGTGTCACATGTGAATGCAGACTAATATTGGGGGCCTATATATGGTGACAAACATTAGATAAGCATATTATACTGCTATGGCAGTTGGGCATGCTATGCTACACTTTAACATTACTGTCCTGCAGGTGGTGTGGTCTCTCAACCATGTGTCTATCATGGCAGTATTAATGCCCCCACCAGCCATTGGCCACAGTAGTTTACAGAACACAGATATCATGGGTCACATCTTTGCCATTCACTGCAGGTCTGCACATTTGCCAGGTATGTCCCACTGCCCACAGGGACTGACACTACTGTCCAGTGCAGTTGTTGAGCACAACATCATTACAGGAACAAGTACTGATGGCACATATACATCCTTTCACAGTATACATCCTATTATTCTATTTCATATACTACATGCCAGGAAATACATATCTGTTTCACATACATGCTATGTTGTTTCTGCTGTAACACAATTTTGAGCTTTGTGAACTTTCTTGAAGGTTTTTTTTTTGTTTTCCTCTCTCTCTCTCTTTCTCTCTCTCTCTATCAGTCTCTCCAGTAGAGTGATTGAGCTGGTTTG
>NC_056742.1:478143995-478233995 GCF_019279795.1 Protopterus annectens | reverse complement strand
TTACTAACCTGCCTCACAATGCAGCCTTTGCAGCCTAGCATCATGGGTTTGTTGGTTCGCAGCCCATTCATCTGCAGCTGTCAGAGAAATGCAGTGATATTTAGCCATACCTATCCATAGTATACACAAGCTAGGCAATTATGTGCTACTTAGTAGAATGAATACTTACTCAGTCCTGGGGCATTGGGCATCTGCCGAGACTCCTGGAGCCACTGTTCCAGTACATTCCCCCACCACCGCTGAGACTCCTGGAGCCATTGTTCCAGTACAGTCCCCCTCCACCGCTTCAGGTCAGCATGGTGGTGCCTGCCTGCTCATCAGTCTGGGGGATAACTGTGGCACTGGTGAGGTCACAGACGAGACTGTCCGAGGCCTCCATTTTATACTGCGAGCCCTGGTACTGGCTCTGCAATAGTCTCTGATCATGGTGTTTTACCAGGAGCCATACCATGATTTTTGACTCCTGGATGCCCCAGCGCTGCGCTCTAAATTGAGTGCCTTCACGCACACCAGCCATTCTGCCTGTAGCAGGAAGCTGCAACCAGTTATGGCTAGTATTCCCGCCTGTGGGGTTTAAATATGGACATTTTCCCACACTTCCCCGTGATTGGCCAGTCTTGAAAAGGTTAAGCTATGGGCAGACCTGCTTACATGAGGTTGGCACTACATAAAGAGGTATACCATTAGGCAGATTAAATTGGCTCACCTACACATTGCTTACACTTACTAACTTGAGCTGGCTGTGCTGCGGTTAGCATTGCTTAATAGTTAATTAGCACTATGTTTGCCATTTGGCAATGATTTATTCTTCATTACAGGTTATATATGTGCCTGGTATCCGTGATTCATGTGTACATACACTGTATACAATAACACCTCCAATCTATGCTTACTGCAGTACTCCAGTTCACATATATATGTTCTGTTGCAGGTTATCCAACATCACACTGTACATAGATGCAGTTCACATGTTTGGTTTGATTTTCCTGTGGTGAGACTTAGTTTGCTGATACCGCATTCATATCTATTGCTATGATGGCTTGGTGGTTAACTACTGTGACTATAGTGTACAGGGTCCTGAGTTTGAGCCTTGCAGAGGCAGTTTATTTTGTTGCTGGGCAGAACATGGTCATTCGGATCCAGAGTGATTAAGGCACTTTAAAGCAGTTGTAAGCAGGTATGCATGGGTTTGCGCAACGGTAAGCACTGCTTACCTCTGGTTACAGTTTCTTATACTCGGTTAGCTTCTACTTTGCTTAATCTGTGTGGGCAATGTTTACCCCTGTGCAAATGCACTTAGACACACTTACTACTGCTAATTTGTGCTTAAACCTGCTTACCTGTGCCTTATTCATTATGACACTGACACTTCACATGTGCATTTCATGCAGTACTCCAGTTCACATTTAAATGTTATTATGTAGGTTATACGGCAAAATGATGTAAAACTATGTTCATATACCTATTTCCCATGGAAAATGATTTGTGCTGCAGTGGGACTCGAACCGGGAATGCCTGTTCGTTAGGCGGATGTTCTAACCACTACACTATTGCTGTGCTGCTTCATTTGCATATATATTCCTTGTTATCCTCTTCAGCCTTTTCAGCTGTTTTAACCGTAGCTAAGTGATGGGCAAACCCGCGCACCTATGGTTAGCTGTACTTGGAGTTTTAAAAAAATTAATACAAGGGCTTCTTCGTTTTATTTCAATGTACTGTTGCTGTTCAACACATGGGGACTGTTGGTGGAGATATGCAGACACCTATGAGTGGTTTCGCTCATTTATTTACACTTTCTTCTGTTCTACTTTGCAGGGGCATGTTTATTTTGAGAGCTCTGCTTTCAGACATGCCCCCCCACGCTCAGTGTAGGATTTGGAGCTCCAGCAGCATGCCTTTATTATTATGCATGGCGTGCTGCCATCCTTCTCTTAAACTGCCGCTTACATGCAGGACTAGTTTAGTCCTGCATGGCAGATTAGTAAATCCAGGGGATAGTCTTTTAACTCTTGACAAAATCTCCATAAGGAAGAGATTTAAGGAGATGCGGAGGATGACAACTATGGGCATCCAAAAAATGGACACCATCCTCAAATGTAAGATGAACTTTAGTAATAATTTTCCCATCTCTACTTCCTTTTAAACTAATATCCAACAAGTTTACTTTATTGCCTAACTGGAATCCATCAAATTGTAACAAAATCTATTGTTCTGAAGACTATTCATAAAGTGTCTGACTTGTTCTTGACCACCTTTACAAATAAAAATTAAATTGTCAATGTAGCTATATATTTCACCACATTTCTTATAAAAATCCCTTTGGTAAAGTTATTCCACCTCAAACAGTCCCATCATAATATTCGCGTACATGGAGGCATATGCTGCTCCCATGGCTGTGCATCTTAATTGATGAAATAATTGATCATTAAATTCAAAATAATTATTTTTCAAACAAAACTCTACTAATTCATTTATATAATATGTATGGCGACTGTCTCCCAAAGTAGCTCTTAATGCTTCCAATACATGTTAGTGGTTTATACTAGTATACATATGTAAGGAAACATTGTTTATACTGAAATATGGCACATTAGCCCCTGATGACATTAATGCAGAATGCAATTGGAAGGTTCTTATTTAGTCATGCCATGTGATTTTGAAATTGTTTAATTGATTTTAGTATATAAACCTGTGTACTAGTTTTTACTTTACATTCTCTTTGGAAGGCTATTGCCGAGGGGCTAGAGGTTTTATTAAATTTTGTTTGAGTGGTGGATCCTGGTCTCTTCAGTCATTTATTATTAGAATTCATAGATGCCTAATGTCAACTGATAAATCCATACAATTCATTTTCAACTAGTTAATGCATAAATTAGAATTACAATAATAAGAATAAGAAGTTGAAATTAAACATATGCTATGGATACCACTGGCATTGTAAAGAATACAGTAACAGCAGATTAAAGAGCCAACAATTGATATGAACAGCATGAACACCACTTGTGACAGAGTTGTAAATAAGCAGGAAATACTGAAGAAATGACCATTTGGAACTTGTTTACAGCAGTGATTATTGTCACAGCAAATGATAGGCATCTGAAGTGGCAACCCCAATTTCCTGGGCTTCAGACATGTAAAGGCAGTAACAATGGAGTGCAAATTACTCCAGAGATGGTCTACTAGACCCTAATTGGCTAGAAAGTTTTGGATCAATGCAAAGTTACCATAGCAGTAGTGCGAGAGGTATGGCATGGGTATATGTCCCCTCTGAGGTTAAGAAAAGATGGCTGTGTGTTATGGCAGAGCCTCTATTTTGACTGTACAGAAGTGTTTATTGCATAAGAATTTAGAAATCACATTTATACACAAACACATTATATCTATATCTGGATCTAGTTCAGCTAATTGACTAAGTCCCCGCACCGGACACACACACACACACACACACACACACACACACACACACACACACACACACACACACATATTAAACACACACACACACACACACACACACACACACACACACACACACACACACACACACACACACACACACACACACACACACACACACACACACACACACACACACACACATACACACACACACACACATACACACACACATACACACACACACATACACACACACACACACACACACACACACACACACACACACACACACACACACACACACACACACACACACACACACACACACACACACACACACACTCACACACACACACACACACACACACACACACACATAGACACACACACACACACACACACACACACACACACACACACACACACACACAGACAGACACATACACACACACACACACACACACACACACACACACACACACACACACACACACACACACACACACACACACACCGTATATAATATGGTAAAAACCTTGTAGAAGCAAAGAAATCTACCATGCTTTGTGCTAGCCTGGGAAATGTGAACACCAGATAAATTCTGTTGAAAAAAGCACTGAAATCTCATTGCATCAGAGATGTTTGTCTATCATACAAGAAGGATTTTCGATCTAGATACTCTTGGTGGGTTGTGATCAGCTGAAACCGTATAGAGCTATACAAAGCTCAGACCAAGAAGTAAATGGGTTTTGCTGAGTAGCAGAGGTTTTTCTCCTAAGCTACACAGTGGAGCAGATCTTTTTATTCTGCAAGATTTATACAATAAACATGATATATATGTAAAAGAAATCAGCAGGAAAAGACATTCAGGAAAGTACTGCAAATGTACTCAGGCAGTATGAAAAAAATGAAATGAAAAAATTACAAGTGGATGGATTTACAACAATTTGACTTGAACTGTTGTAGGATAAATGCTCTGTTCCAGTTACATGATTTTGGCTTAAAACATAGTATTGAGTTTGTAAGTTCAGAATTCTGAACTTTGAGTTACTTAAAACTGCATTGTGCAAAAGTGTGTTTACTGTGACAATGTGATTTATTGCCAGCTATGCCACAAGAAGTAGGGCAGTGGATGTGTAACATATGCCACCAATGCTAGTTGGAATTTATCAAAGAATTATATGTCATTTGTATATCAAACTGATTTCAAAAGATGCTTGAGTTGAAAAATGTATTTGTAAAGCTGCTTGTGTTAAAATGCCCCTACTGGACAGAAAAAGAAATATACATGCATTATTGTAACTGTTTAAATGTATATGTTTTAATAGAGGATACATGAAGAGAATAGGTTAATCTCAGTCATCTAACTTTGAAAATATTTTGAAATTAAATTACCTGGCTTAGGACATTAAGCTTGGCATAGTGGTGCAGCAGTTAACATTGTTGCCTCACAGCAAGAGGTTTCTCGGTTCAATTCTAGGCTGGGGTGTCTTCTGTACAGAGTCTGTATGCCCTCCCTGCATTCATGTGGGCTTTCTCTGGGAGCTCCCATTTTCTCTCACATTACAAAGACATGTGTCTTGTAGCATTTCTCCCCGGCCTCTGCTGAAAATAGGCTCTGTCCTAGTCAGACATTCCTGGTCAACCAATGCTAAATAAATAAAGATTGTATCTTACAATTCTCAATGCAGCCATAGACAAAAAGGCTGTACTAGGAATATCGCTGTATTGTCTTTGGGGTGAACTAATTGCTACTCTGGAAGGGTGGAGGTTTGAAATTGCTTTATGACTTCCAGAAGCTGCAACAGATGTCAGCAAAACTTGTGTATATATGTGTGTGTGTGTGTGTGTGTGTGTGTGTGTGTGTGTGTGTGTGTGTGTGTGTGTATGTGCTAAATCCTGACAGTTTCTAGCAATGGAGGTAGAACAGGAACCAGAAGTCAGATGACTAGGTGTATGCGATGTCATTCTGTAATCTAGGACAAAAATGATGTTTAATACTGGATGAGACTGAAGTATGAAGGCACACTCTTCTTGGAACCGGACAAAGAAAGACCCCCTCACATATTTCATCTTGCTTTGCTCTAGTAAGTGAACCAAAGAATAGTAATTCTTGAGATCAGTCAGGAAAATATAGTGAGATTAGTTAAGCACTGCTTTTTCTGTATCTGTGTGACTCTATTCATCTGTTTTATTTTAATATTTCCTGTGATTGAAACTCTGGTGTTTACTGTAAATAGATATTTAGTATTTTCATGTTCAATTCTTATTTATTATTAAATATATTTAAGCTTTTTATTGTAGCTGATCTTTTAGAGAATACTGTAATCTTTGAGAGTACTTATATATATTTGGTGACAACTCTGGCTATTTCTGAAAGCCTTGCTGTTGATCAAACTACCATTTGTATTAGTATTAATTGTACACGGTATAATTGGGGACCCCTATAAGAGGCATAGAGTAGCTGGCTGTAGAGTATCTGGTGGCAATAACTACCCTATAGTCTGGCCAGAGGGGGCATAGCTAGCAAACCTGTACCAGTCTTTCCCAGGTCTGTGTGTGTGAACATCAAGTCTTAAAGAGTGTTTGTGTGCCAGGTGCTTGGAGCAGGAACACAAAGCACTGGTTTCTTATTGAGACTGCTGGAAGACTTGGCTTGGATACTCACCTAATGACTCAGTTCTATAGCTGTGCCAGTAAGGAGTCTTACTGGGGACCAAGGGGGAGACGGAGAGAGAAATCCAGACCTCTGACTGTGTGTGTTCCCTGTATGCTCTTAAGGGAAATTGTGCTTGATGCAGAAAGCTGCATCTAGAGATACTGGGTGTATCCGATTTTGTTCCATGTGAATGTCCCTCTCCAGTGCCAGTGGTGAGGTTTCAGGCTCATTGATTACTGGCCTAGAGAGGGGATGTCATCTTAAATTAGTTTTGGATGAAACCTTTAATTCTTTCAATTTGCATTTGCTCTTAGTTCCGCCTGCTCAGAGGTGACCTGTGCCTGACGTATAAGGCCATGTCCAACCCAGAATTAATGGACATGCTGCACTGCCAAAAAAAAAATCCCAATCCCCTAGCTACACGCAACTTCCGACTCTTTCAATACTGCAATAAAATAAATAGGAGATGACAGAAGAGGCTCCCTCACTGTGGGCTCCCTTCACTATGGAAAAAAATCCAGTCCAGGTTAGGCAGTCCTTCAAGAGGTCTCTTCAAGAGAGGAGAGTCTTGAGGAGGATGGGGGATCATTTTCTGTTACATGGTTTGTGTGAGTGTGTTAGAGAGCTTTCTCGAAAAGGCTATATAAAATTAATTTAAAATGGGTGGCGAAAGCCAAACATACTCTGGCTAGGCTTATAAATGCCCTGGGGCTATAGCCCTAACAAGTATGAACCCCTAGTGAACTACCTACCTTCATTCTCAGGCATGGCTGAGCCAACTTCAGAGAATGACTTTGTTTCACTTTGTGAGAGCCACCAGCATCCAAGCTGGTTAGTTGAATGAAATCACAAGCTGCTTAGTCAAGGATGAAAAATGTGACATGGATGCTGGCCTTGCTGCACTCAGTTTGTTTTATGGTCATAACCTTATCCAGCAATAAAGAACGATTGCTGTATAGCCACCCACAGTTAAACACTAGCCCTGCATGACTTTATTACATTGTTAATACAGCAGCCATTATGTTCTACTGAAGTGTACCTCAGGAGGAAAGTGTGAATTAATCATCATATTTCTGCATTCAAAGTATGTGTATAGAACAACAAGGAGCTGTAGCCCCAGCACTTTTATTTTAACTCACAAAAGCATTTGTCAAGTATTGGACTCCTGCCATCCTCTTCAGGTAGGTTTTTAGGATATGTAAATGTAAAAATGTAAGAGCAGTCACCACGAAGATGTTACCAAAGCACAAACGGCAGCTTATTCCAAAGAAAATCCAATTGCAGTCGTTCAACGTTAGCAAAAGAAGTTTATTCAAAAACAGGAAATGAGCGCTTTCGCATAGCCTGGCTATGCTTCATCAGATATACAAATTCAAAATAAAATATCAGATGCATATATACTGTCTTTTGGCGGGCTCATTAGGTACACATACTGCAGCTAATCAACTAGGCAATCAGTGGTCATGGAGACCAAAACAAATTAAAATGCGTCAAGTAAAACCATTCATTTGAAACTATACAGAAAATCTAAAATCATAGATCGTTCCAACGATCTCATCAAACACAACACTGATGATCTATATATTAACACAAAAAAACCATGGACCATCAAACTTCATTTTAGATTGTTAAAAATATATCAACATTCATTCTTGTGGATGGTGCAATGATTACACAATCCACTATAACAAAACCCTACTCACGGGCAAAAATTCATTAGTAGGTAGTTGTTCCGTGGATCACCCTGAAGTGTTTCTACCAGAAACATGTTCGTCCACAACATAGTGATGCAACAAGAAACTATATTATTAAAATTTTCACTGAGTTTAAAGCCATGAGCGTATCTGTATTTTAATATCACTCTATAAGGAAAGCAGGCAGGCTCACGTATCTGCACGGAAAATCACGTGCTTTGGCGTGCCAATAGGACATCTCAAGGAGATCAAGATGATCTTCTTGGTCCTAGTGCCTGGGGCTTACAGCGCACAGCAAACTTTTAATCATCAGTCGATGTTAATTCAACCTACATATATTCAATAAGAAGCATTAGTTCATAAATCATATTGAACTAAACCCTCTAACCTAACTGTTATAAAAATCAAGTACCAATACTGGTACGAAATAATAAAAAATGTATAGGGTATGAGAAATATACAAATCAACCTATAACCTGAAAGGTGTGGAACAATGGTAGCTACCTCTAAAATGAAGCAATGAGATTAAAAAACATTTAAAAAACATTTCAATACATCGAGTGTAACACTTCCTCAAATAGAGGTATTGAAAAACCAAACATGTAGTCTGATATTAAACATGCTTTAAGCAAGACTAGTCAAACAGCTATATAAATTACACATATTATATAGAGTATGTAAAGGAAAAAATCAGGTAATAGGCTCGAAAACTCAAACCATCCTGATACACTCTGAATGACAAGTGATAAAGAACATATGTATATATAAGCCAATGTGTATGGGGAACGATTCCATGGATAGAAAGATCAGGGTATTAGACCGTAAATCTGGAAGACCCCTAGACATCTGTACGGATGAAGGGCAATGCTCATGCTGTAATACTGGATAGAATCGACAAATATAGAGTATATAAGATGAACTAATTACATCTATGAAAATATCAGATGTATCTAGAGGACCCATCAGAATATGACTGAGAAGTACAGCAATACCATAAAAATATGTAGAGAATAAAACCATCATAGTCCAATAGCCCTGTGTTAATAAAACCATAGGGGAAACACTTATATAAAGTATAGCCTGGTGTTTCTATATGTGATTCTACCTGCGTTCAACTAATGCAGATTTTAAAGGTATAGAACTGTTCAGGCCTGGTGAAAGATGCGCTGCTAATTTTAATATCCAATGTAACTCGGCTTTGGCCAACATGTGATCAGTATTGCCTCCCCTTGGTGTAGGTGTAATGACCTGTAAGACCCTAAAAGTAAAGGAGTGGAAAGGATTATCATGCACATGTCTGGCTAATGCATTGGTTTCATCCTGTTTCCGAATTTCATAAAGATGGTCATATATGCGATCACGCAGTCTTCTTTTGGTTAAACCTATGTAGAAGGCTAAACAGGAAGAGCAGGTAGCCAAATAAATCACATTTCTAGTATTGCAATCCGCATAAAACTTGGGTTTGAATATTATATCCATGTTGGGATGTTTGTACTCCTGCGTTTTGCTTATGCTATTACATCTGGGGCAATGTAGGCATGGATAAGTCCCTCTAATTACTACATCCCCCAAAAGTAAACCAGTAGGTTTACCTACATTAGTAATATGCTGATCATTGCATAGTTGTTTCTTGAGATTATCACTAGTTTTATAGCAAAATCTAGGGGTAGGACCTACTATGTCTTTAATTTGCTTATTCACAGTGAGAACATTCCAATTTTTCCTAATGATGCCTCTAATGCTTTCTACTTCATTAGTATATTTAATGACATAATATATCCTATTCTCATGGGAAGTCAATTGCATAGGAGCTTGGTTCCTCCGTCTATGTAATGTATGGGACTTTTCAGTGATGGTAGGATCTATGTCACCAATGATATCACGTCTAATTTTTCTGACCATACTCATATCATATCCCCTTTCTTTAAATAAGAGTTCTAATTTATCGGATTCCTCAAGCAGAGCATTCTTACTTTGGCAAAGTCTAGATACCCTAACAAACTGGCTAGTTACTATCCCACGAAACGTGTAGGCTGGATGCATACTATCAGCAGCTAACAATGCATTTCTCCATACAGTTTTTCTATATAGTGTAGTGGTAATGGTACCCTCATCGGTTAACCATAGTGTGACATCTAGAAAATTTACACGATGATGTGAGCTATCAAAAGTGAATCTCAGGAAATTGGTGGTGGTATGTAGATATTCCAGGAACGCTACAAAATCTGTAATTGATCCATCCCAGATTATCAGTATGTCATCTACAAATCGTTTATAGTATTTAACCTGTCTGAAGGATGTATGGGTAAACAAAAACAACTTCTCCCACCAATATACTACAAGGTTGGCATATGTATTGGCACAGGGGGTCCCCATGGCTACCCCCCATGCCTGCAGGAAATACTCATCTCCAAATATAAAGATATTGTTGTTCAAAACTATATCTAACAGTTGTGTGACAAGTATGATCCTATCACTGGAGAACTGAGTTTCCTTGTGTAACAGTTCCCTGATGTATTCAATGCCTACGTCATTAGGGATGGAAGAAAAAGTTTCTCTACATCCATAGTTATGAGTAGATAACATGTCCTAGGCTTCTCCAGATGTATACAACTCAAAGTCTCCAATAGTTGATAGGTGTCCTTAAGTATGTTAACACAACTATCAACCACTGGGCGTAAGATACTCTCTAAAAAGATGGATATGTGGGCCGTAACCCATTTCTCTCCTGCTACAATAGGTCTCATGGGGATAGGCCATTTCTCCTTATGAACCTTGGGGAGGCCTTTAAGGATGGGAATAACTGGGTCGGTTTGCAAAAGATATTCATACATCTCTGCACTAATCTGTCTGCATAACAGCAGATCATAGATATTATCTTTGACAGTATTAATGATGGTAGAAACCTGATGTATAGAGATACGTGTATAAGTACTCTGATCTGATAGCAGTTCATTCATGCATCTCTTGTATTCTTCTGAGTCCATTAATACCACTCCCCCCCCTTTGTCCGCAGGCTTCACAACCAACTTATCATTGCCCTTTAGCCAAATTAGGGCACGGTTCTCATCTCTATTGAGATTATAGAACCTCCCTTTCCTGCTATGTGTAGAAGAAAACAGTGTATATAAATCATTTTCACATAAGTCCAAGAAGCATTGTATCATCGGTTGTAATGGAGGTGAGAAGGTACTCTTTTTCTTGAACATGTTCGGTAGTTCATTCACTTTAGTACTACTGTCACTGTCAGCAAATAGCAGCTTTAGACAAACACGTCTACAGAACAGTCTTAAGTCCAATATAGTGTCTTCTAACGATGCTTTAGCAGCAGGGATGAAGGAAAGCCCTCTATTCAGAAGGTTAAGCGTAGCTGTATCAATAACATGGTTAGAAAAATTAAACACCAAAGTCAATACCTTGTCCTTCTGTTGGGCATGTTCCGTTCCTCGGAGTATTTGCGTTTTCTGGTTCCCCTGCTGTTGGAACGCCCCCTCCCTTGTGGAGCAAATTTCCGTTGATAGGGTAAAAAAGGTTTTTAGGATAATTGAAATCCAGTGTCAGGTTAATTAGATGCTAGATTTTACAAATTACTTGTTATGAATTATTGTAAGGACCACTTTAAACTAAGGCGTGCAGCTAACAAAGTGAACTATTTTCTTGTTTCATGTGTCAGATTTACATGTCTCAGTTGTTATTTTACAAACACATTACTGAATTAGCATATGGAAGAATGTTACTAAGTGTAAAATATGTTCAACTGGCCTAAGACAGCCAACATAACTACACACTGAGTTTACACAGGGCAGTAAAGGTTCATGGCAGAATGAGAGGGATTTCTTCTTAATTTACTTCACAGTTGCATTACACTCTGTGCTACTACTAGTACACTGTTATGGAGGTACAGGGCTAATTGCACTCATTTAGCTGCTTTAGTTCATGTCAAATTTGACGTGGCTTGACATTACTTCCTTATTTTTGACATTTAGGACTTTGCAAACTATACTATTTGGTGACTTGCATCAATATATGTCCAAAATGATTATTAACATCAACATTATCATAGTAAACTGTATGTGGATCTACTTTCATTGAATGAAACTACATTACATCAAACGTGACTTACCCGAGCTGAAATCTCCAGATCTTTAATTAACCGAAGCCACAGACTGCCGGAATTCCTTTTCCTGTGAAAGGAACCACTTGGCCACCATGGTGAACTTTGCCCTCTCATCAGTGTAGTGCACTCATGGAGTTGGTATATTTTAGTAGTGGGTGGGTTAAAGCCCCCCACTTTGGTGGGCTTAGTTTTCATCCATTTAGGTTTATTTCCTTGGTTGCAAAAATGGTTCCTTTCACAGGGAAATGTTTTGGCAGTCTGTGACTTCGGTTAATCGAAGATTTGGAGATTTCAGCTTGGATAAGTCACATTTGATGTAACATACTTTTGTTCAATGAACATAGATCCATATATATCTATCTATATCTATCTATATATATATATATATATATATATATATATATATATATATATATATATATATATATATATATATATATTTTTTTTTATTTATTTTTTTATTTATTTATTTAGTTTATTTAAAATTTGATGACCGGGAAAGTCCGACTTGAAACAAAGCCAATTTTCAGCGAATGCCCAGGGAGAAACACTCCAGAAGTATGTCTTTGTAATGTGGCAGGAAATCCAAGCACCCTGGGTAAACTCACATGAAAGCAGGGAGGACATGCTGACTCCACACAGAAGGCACCCCTGCTGACAGTTCAACCAGAGAACCTCTTACTGTGAGACGACAACATATATATATATATATATATATAGATAGATATAGATATTTATCAGATATTGCATTGTTTTTCCATTCCTGCACTATAGCCTGCAACTGCAAGTTAAGTTAATTACTCTATTGAAAAGAGAGACTCTGTATATACCCGATCTGAAGAAAGATTAAGAGAATTTTACTTTTGTATAAAATAACTGTTAATTTTTTCCACTTTTCATGGAGAAACTTTCAGTGATTCTAACACAGATCAACATGTATTTAAATAGATAACTAGTGACTTTTCAGGAGAGAAGCTTGGTTCTTCAGGACAGGAGTGAGATTCCTGACAATTAGTTTCTAGGATCAGAAGATAATTAATTCACTGTATCAACCACCTAGATAACCCAGCTAGCAAAGAAGCTGACTAGGGATGACAAGAGTGAAGCTAGCCTTATAGCTTGTAAAAGATGTACCTCCTAGGAGAATTAGGCTCCTGCATACTGGGCAAATATTCTTCAAAACTTAAAAGGAAAGCAGTCAAGGTGTTTATGGACATGGAAGATTTCACTACATGGATCCCCCTGCCAAAAAAAAAAAAAAGAGCTGCTAGCTGGAGCTAGCATGTCCTCTGAATCAAAAACAATGAAATGTCATAACTGGAAATTTTATTTAGGTAAAACAGTAAGATCTCAAATGTCTGATCACAAGCATAATTTAAACTTATGGAAGGGAGCGGAGAAAGTAATATGATACACATTTTACCAGTTGATAAACTCAAAAGGACATGCCTAAGTAATTTATGTAAATAGGCTTTTTAGGGTGACCCTAAGAATACAATAATGTTGTTGTGCTAATGAAAAAGTTGCATCTTAACAAAGTGTTGCCTAACACTAAAGTAACATAGAATGTGTGATTGTCTGTATGATTTAGATGTGGGAAGAGTAGGATGTGTTGATAAATATTATTTAGCTAGCAATATGAATGCTGTGGCTAACAGAAATGTGTTATTAAACAATATACTGATAATAAAAATGTAGATGCTACGTCTCTAAAAATGTTGACATGAAAATGTATCAATGAAATATAATAAATAATTCAGGTATTCATATACTTTCTGTCTGCTAATACATACATAGCAAAATGTATGGTACTGGTTAATGGGGAGGAGATAAAGGGACTGTAAATTACTAGAAGTACGGTCACACTTATTAAAAAAGCATATGTCTGTAAATATAAAGCAAATGGGAAGAAAAGTGTTGTAAAATGTTTCCATGGAGCTATGGTGAAATATTCTGTAACACATGTAAAATTTCAAAAAATTCAAATATTCAGTAAAGTCCTGTATCCTGTAGATTCTGTATTTAATTTGACAAAGTACAGATAAAGAGAAAGAGATAAGTATATAAACTGCAAAGGGAAACAGAATCTGGCTTTGTATAGAAGAGATAGGGCAATCAATATGCTATCACTGACAGACATTTACATATTCCTTGGTAGTCTGATATTGCTTTTAGCTTTAGACAGATGTAACCTTTTCATTAGCACAAAAATGTTATCATATTCTTAGGGTCATCCTAAAAAGCCTGTTACTGACTCTTACCAAAAAAAAAATAAAACAAAACACAATTGTTTAGTTAGCCAAATAAATTACTTCAGAAACTGAAAGAAATGAATTCAGAGCATATGGTGTGGAGCCTTGCCAGAAGATTCTAGTCATTAAACCAATGAAAGTTGACTATGTAGGTCTGGATACAGAGAAAGAAAGATAAGGAGTCATTTGCATATATTCAATGGGCCGCCAGTATAAAAGGTTTAAGGTATGTATATTTTCAATGGGCCGCCAGTATAAAAGGTTTAAGGTATGTATATATTAAATGGGCCGCCAGTACAAAAGGTTTAAGGTATGTATATATTCAATGGGCCGCCAGTATAAAAGGTTTAAGGTGTGTATATATTCAATGGGCCGCCAGTATAAAAGGTTTAAGGTGTGTATATATTCAATGGGCCGCCAGTATAAAAGGTTTAAGGTGTGTATATATTCAATGGGCTGCCAGTATAAAAGGTTTAAGGTATTACACAGTGAAAAGCCTAGCTTGGCTGAGTCTATCTTGCTTTTTTTTTTCAGAAAAAGGCCACAGATCAAGATAGTAAAATCTTTAATCAATTACATCTCCCTTCTTTTTTATATGAGAAGTGCTGCAATCCTCGCCAGAACTGATGACACCTGAGTTACTGTATTGTAGACATCTCCAAGGATTCCTGGAGATAGCAAGAGACCTGAGATGCGGAAAGCACATTTAAAGTGATGAAAGCATGGTTTATAAACTTTTAATACAAGTTAAAATCTTCACGCCAGTACTTATGTAACGTATGCAAAGGGCACAAGAGAAGAAACCGAGAGAATATGATGAATAGAAGAATGATAGGGAGTTTAATACAGGGGGACAAAGTATTTAGATTACTTCTGTGCTGAAAATACGTTTCTAAGGAGATGGCCAGGATCCCCTCAGGCGGTAAAGAAAATCAATTAACTACAGAAAAGGCGACCTGGACAGCGAAAATAAAATAAGATGAGCCACATAAATGTGTTAAAACCACAGAGGACAGCTGAAGTTTCTGTCATGAGAGTGGAACCTGACACAGAGAGAGCAATAGTGTAGTATAGAGGAATTCTACCCCTCTTGTTGACGAAGAAAAAAACATTATACATGGCTCAGAGCAAGACGTAAATGTGTCTTACTGAGAAGCAGAGTTTTTTTTCTAAAGCTGCACATTAGAGTTGATGTTTTTTTTGGTAAGACTTCTACAATAAACATGAGATGTAGGTACCAGAGATCAGCAGGAAAATACAGTTAGCAAATACATTGGTGCATAATATTCATAACTAATAGCTCACTTGACAAGCCAGACAGTTTGTTATGCATAACGAACATAAAAGGAAAGACTAAATTTACTGCAGAATAAGGAGACATACAACCATTTTGCATTGACTATTTTTATTAAATATATTGACTATAAAGGACTAAACTAAATAAAAATAAGATAAGAAGAAATGAACTGCAGGCTTAATAACAGCAAAATTAAGGCATTTAGGACATAGTTAATAAGGAACAAGTAATCTTCCAAAGTGTAGTAGAGAGAAGAAGGTTATGGCTCCATCATATTCTGTGCGAAATAAAAGTTTTTTCTTATTTTATAGCTTTCTGCAATAAGTTAGAATATTACTGTATGCAGGTATAGAAGCTCCAAGAAGAGATACTACATACAG
Organism: Protopterus annectens; assembly: GCF_019279795.1. Lineage (NCBI taxonomy): Eukaryota > Metazoa > Chordata > Ceratodontiformes > Protopteridae > Protopterus > Protopterus annectens. The sequence continues at coordinate 478,218,197 of NC_056742.1, read as the reverse complement.
TTTAGTGACTACTGAGATTTGTAAGAATGTTCCGAGGCATGCTTTAAATGTAACTGCTGAGGAATGTGCCCTAGGATCCAAATATCTGCCCTTATTGGGATTGTGGATTGTAAAACCTTAGCAGCTAGATCAACAGTAATATTCCATTGACTTCTTGCTAGAGAACACCCCCAGAATTTATGTTGCACATCTACTAAAATGTTAATTCATTATGAGCATGTACCTCTTAATTAGTAGCCTTTCTCTACCATACACACTAGGGGTCCAATAACTTTGATACAACAACTTAAGTTGATGTAGTAGCAGTCTAAGAGTAATTGATCGCTGATTAATAACATTTAGTTGTGTTGAAGGGAGGAAAACTGGGGTTGTAGGCCTAAAACTGTTAATATGTCCAGTTAGCATTTTGTCTAGAAAATAAAAAGTAACTATTAGTGATACTAACATTGCAAGGTAGTTTTAAAATGGCTGGGGATGTACTGATTTCTTGATAGATTATATGTCTAGGTGAAGTTCAGCATGAGGATAGCAGAAAAGAGAGGAAGACATGTCTCAACTGCAGGTATCTCCAGAAGTTAGTGAGTGGTAGGTTATAGGAAGCCTGCAGACATGAGAAAGTGGTAATAATATGTATCAGCCACCCTGCTTAGAGGATGATATATCCATCTTGGCCCTTTATTTAACCAAGTCTTCCATGTGACTGGCTTATTCTATATCATAAGCAAGGGGGTGCCTCAAAATGGTGTGAAGTTGTCCCAAAGCTCAAGATTGGGAAGAGAGGTATATAATTTTCTAAGGTCCTTATTAGCCACTGCTAGGGTGTGCCTCCGTAATGCGTGTGGATGCAATTTCTTCTGATAACATAGAATAAATGTATGGGAAAAAGTGTTCAACAAGCCAACTTCCAACTTAGAATAATAAAGGAGAGGAGGAGGAGGCATAAGATAATGAGTCATATAGCAGCTTCTTCAATATCACAGATGTTAGGTAAGCCCACTCCCCCATACCTACTAGGTAATTGCAGCAATATGTTAGGAATTCTCCTCCTTTTCCTAGTCCAAATGAACTGGGTCATTAGGTTTTAGGTATTTAATTTTTGTCAATTATTTTTCTAGACTTGGAATAGGTATATGCATTAAAACATACAAAATTTTAGGGCAAAGGGTAATTTGTAACACTGGTATTCTAGACAGCTGAAGTTTCCTCCATGAGTCAACTTGAAGAAACAAGGATTTCCATAAAGGTTGCAAATTCAATGCTAACATTTGCAAATTATCACAGCCTAAGTGTATTCCCAGATATTTTAGAGGATATTTATACTATTATAAAGGAAATGACCAAGTGACATGCTAAAGTTTGAGTGCATTTTTGAAGGCTGGGAAAAGCACTGTTTTATTATATTAGTTTTCAGGCCCAAGCAAGAGTAGAATAAAGAGAGTAGGAATAAACGCTACAGAGTGTCCTTTTGAGGGCTTCCTGACAGAAAGAAGAAATCAGCAAACAGAAGGATGCAGAACTGAGAATTAGACATCTCACAACCATGTAGGTCTGGCAAATTCCTGATTGACATGCCTAAAGGTTCGAGAGCTAAAAGAAAAAAGGAGGGAGAAAGAGGACAACCTTGGCGGGTACCATTACCCAATAGAAATGGAGGAGCGATCATTCTGTCAGTCAGAAAGCATGTAAATGGTGACTCATATAAAGGATAAAGCTAGAAGAAAGTTTGAATTTTACCAAGATAGTCTTGCCTAATAAAATCAAAGGCTTTCTCAAAGTCTAGCAGAATAGCTACCGTTGGGTATGTATAACGTTTAACTGCCCAAATATACAAGCATAAGGCATGATTGGTGCTAGATCTATGTTTGACAAAATCAGCTTGGTTAAGATGTACTAAGGAGTCTAGGATGTTAACAGATGTATGTTCCTTACTTGGTTTCAAGAGGTCAATAATGCATGATTCCTTGGATGTTAAGGGTAAGTCTCCTGTTTCTTTTTTTGGAGTTAAACAGAGCAGTCAGAATATGATAATATTTTGTATAGGCCAGATGATAGACCGACAAGGCCAGGTGCTTTTCCAGTCACAGTAGCCCTTAGATCCATAACTATTTCAGGCAGTGTTATGGGTCCATTTAGGCTGTGTTTGTGCTCTGTAAATAGCCAAGGAAATGACAGATTTATTTTGGGGGGGGGGGGGTAGGCAATCAAATAAGTCAGAGGGAGAATGCTTCCCTACAAGATTATTGTAAAGTGTAGTGTAGCATTTTAAAATTCAGTATTAATGCCCTGGGGATTTGTTAGTTTTCTACCATCCACTGTTGTTATACATTCAAGTCTCATTTTGGGTCTCCATTGCTGAAGCCTATAAGCTAGTAATAATTTTAGAGGTTATGTAAATGCGCCCAAGCTTTAAGAATGGCACATTTTAAGTACAGGGAGAACATTTCTGAGTAAATCTCATTAAGTGGGTGATTAAGACATAGAGATATTTGTAGGAAGATTTTACCTTTTAATTTAGCACACCTGGCCAGTTCAAGGGAACTGGAAAAGTGGGACTCTGTGTCAGCAATTTGCCAATATAATTTATCTAAGTACGTAGAATTTAGATCTGCAAAAATATCTTTAAGATTAAACAAACATTTTCCAGCAGATAAAAGGGGGAATTGATGAGAACGGTGAGTGTAATAAAAAAAATCTTTCACTTCTTGTTGTACAAATTCAACCAGGGACTGGTCAGATAAAATAAGAGAATCTAAATGACACATCTTATCAGAGTTTGGATGACAAGAGTTCCATTCAAGGTCCAGCTGTATTCCTAAATGATCTGAAGGTGGGCATGGGAGTGTCCCCATGGATATCAAGGGAGGTAGTAAGAGGGAGGAGGAGAGAAGATAATCAAGCATGGGCACTAAAGGTGTAGCATGGGTCTAAACGGAAAAGAATCCTCCGTGTATCACGCGGTTGGAAGTTAGTGATACATTCAAATAATAATGTTTGGGCTTTGATATGCTTTCCTGCTCTAAAGCATGAACAGTCTTTAAAAGAGTTTATAACTACATTAAAATCACCACCCAAAATAATAGGGACATGTGGACAATTGAAATATTCTAAGGAATCTATAAGTGAAGCAAAGAGGGAGGGGGGAATCACAGTTTGGCCATATACACAGATCTAATATAGAAGATAAACATAACACTGTATAGTGTTTCAAAATCATAAAGAAGTTAAACAATTGCTTAAACAAGGAGTTATTGAGGAGTCCTAACATGAATGGAACAGTCTGACGGCATTTGTTCCTAAGCCAGTTGCCTTCATAAGATTTTATAATGATCTACAAAAAATGAATGCCACATCCCAAGGTGATACCCAATACTAAGGATAGCAGAGGTTATGCAGGGACTAAGCAAAGCAAGATTTTGATCACCCCAAGTTTAATCAAACAAAATTGGGAGATTGTCTTCACTCCAGAAGAGAAAAAGACTGCATCATTTATCATTATACTGTCTTACCATTTGTAATTCATGAAGCTCCTGTCACTTTTCAAAAGCTCCTGAATACATTTCTGAAGCCTAATACCAATACTTAGCTGTTTACCTTGAAGATGTAGTAGTTTATTAGGAAGATTGTGTGACACACATCAAAAGCAAAAACTGTGCTTTAAACTATTTGAGGCAAGTACAACTTTCAGTTAATGCTGACAAAAGTAAGCTTTGTATGACAATATGGGAACAGGGTATTTAATTCCAAATAGAAAAAAATAGCATGTAGCTACTTGCAAATGAACACTGAAAACATTCTCAGGACTAGCAGGTTACCATATAAAATGTGTATCTGACTTTGCTTCCATAGCTTGTCTTCTGACAGAAGTTAACACAGGGTAGGTACCTATCCAGGTAATACAGATGACAAAAGCAGAAGTTTCACCTGAAAGTTATATTATGCTCAGTGCCAGTCTTGGTTGCCTCTGACTTTTCTAAGCCCTTTGCTGTGAATACCAATGCGTATGACACAGATTTGGAGTTGTGTTATCTCACAGAGTTAGGAGTTGTTTTATCTCGGAGTTGGGAGTTGTGTTATTTAACAGCGTTGGAGTTGTGTTATGTCACAGAGTTAGGAGTTGTGTTATCTCACAGAGCTGGGAGTTGTGTTATCTTAAGCAGCAGGTATTGAGAAATACTCTGTCTGTTATCTAAGTAGAAAACTAAGGAAGGCTGAGGCAAGATATTTTGCATAGATTGAGGATGTCTCATTGTTAACTGGACATTAAGTCCTGTACTGCATTATTTGTTGGGCCATAGCTTCAGTTTGGTATCCAACCATGCACCCCTGCAGTGAATATACAAGGTGCAGGATGAAAACTTCAAATTATGCATGTGGGATTATGCATTACTGTCTTTTCAATTCATCACTTGCCATAGGTCTGGCAACAGTTATAACAATGCAAGTGGGTTAATCCAGTCCCATGACCCATCACATTCAGAACAGAACTGGAGGTCCTATGCTGGGAAGAGGGCAAATGTAGCATACTGGCTATTCTGATATGTCAGAAATGCTAGCTATTATATTACAAGTTATGTATATCTAGCACATGTTCCAGTAAGTATATTTAGTGTAATATAATAATGTTTTCATAGGTTCATAGGTTCATAGGTTCATACTAGCTATTCTGCCCGAGGGATACAAGCCTAGCCTATAGTTTGATTTTATAGGCTTCCATGCCCTGGTGAATGGGGAACTATACCCATTTTTTTGCTGTGCCTCTGCGAAAGCAGTGACACTGAGGAAATCCATATCTATATTTATATCTGCGATCCATCCATTGGTCATGATTTCTCTCAGCAGGCCAGCCTGCCCTCTCGACACATGTGCCTTGTTTTGTTCCACGAGGAGAGTACAGTGATTGATGGATCTTCCCCTCCAGCACTATTCCTCCAGCACGTCCAGGTTTAAGTCCTCTTCCCTTCTTGTCCTCCTTGTGGCTCTGATTTTTCTAGATTTTTTTTGAGGTGAAGTTACATTGATCTGTATGTGTTTGAAAGGTCACTTCTGAGTAGGCAAAGGTCACCTCTGAGATGATGCTTGAGTTCTTTCAGTGGCTGAGCATAGACAGATTTTTTATTGAGACTATTTTTGAGACCCTTTGGCCCTTTTGGTGAGGAACTTTTTGTGGCCTCTCCAGCTGCGTCACTCGTCGGGTCAGATTGGTCTGGGATAGGGCACTGTGCTGGAGCTGATGAGTCTCCTTGATCTAGATACTCCCTTCATGATGATCTAGATGATCTAGATGAGGTTCCCTTCCTACTCATGATAAGGTGGAACTTCGACTACTTGGGTGTCAGCTACTTTAGGTACATGGGTGTCGAATGACAGGGTCCTATCTTCCTGGGTCTTGAGTGCAGCTTGGTCTTCTGTGGATAGTTGTTGCCTATATTTGGTAGCTACTTTTCATTTTTTTCCATGGCTATTTTTTTTGGCATTTTTTGGCTTTAACTTTTAGCACGTTCTGTCTGACCCTTCTGAAGGATATCTGTGTCAGGTATGTGTTTTCTATTGGCTGCATCAGTTTGGTTTCAGCAGTTAGGCGCTCCATAACCCACTCTCAAACTGTGTCATCCATAACGAGCTTGTGTTGCAAACTAGGCCAGCCAGGACTGAGACTTGTGGGGGCTGTGGGACACAACTGACAGGCTTGGACACTTTGTGTGACAGGCTTGGCTGACCCCATGGGCGCCAGCTTGTCTGTTCCTTGCCAACATGTCATGTGATGTGCTTATTAAATGATAAGCTGATATTTAAGTTGATGATAGCTGATAGGGGGTGAGGGTAGGGGTATAGTGGGGTATTATCGAAGGATTGTAATAGATGAGGTTCTTCTCATCAACTGCTTTGGTGACTGTTCGGAAAAGTCAACTCAAGTTTAAAAGATCAACCCAAGACAAAAAAAAATGATCTGTTGGATGCAAAAGCAAACTGGGTTGGATCATGTCTTTATTTATGGATGTCTTTTTGTTGTAGGGTCCGCTATGAGATATCATGGCTTTGCAGATAAGGCTTGTCAATAATGGGCCGGTGTTGCAGGCGCACGCCACTCCTGGGTCACTTGAGGTAGCCACACAGTTGCAGTCGCACTCATCCAGAGGCGTATCCAGGGGTAAGACTTTGATTAAACAGCTGTCACAGCTGTGGTTTCGGCAGGGGAGCACTTAAGTGGAGATGTTTTCAGGTCACCAGCAGATGCTGTGTTTTTGTGGAGAGAGAGCAGTTCTCACTTGGCGCTGAGAGATAGATGGGGCTGCATTTTGGGGGAGGGTGTTATAGATATCTCCTTTTCAGGGGAGAAGTTGGCAATGTCTGTCATCCCAGTATGTTACAATGTAGGTGGGATCAGTAATCTTTACATCTTACACTAGTTCTGTCTTTTTGAGTCTTTAGCCCTCCTATTTCTCCTTTGTAACTAGGCCTTTTAAAGCCTCTCTTTGGTTCTTTGATATTTTTATGATTTCTCTTTGGCTTTAGATTTTTTGCTTTATGATGAAGGCTTTTTTTTTTTTTTGTTTGCTTGGTGTTTTTGTGGCTTCCTTCTTTTTGTTTGTTTAGCCTTTGCTTAGCCCTTTTCTTGTTGTTTGGGCGGATTGCCTTTCCACCAGATGGTGGCTTGGTTTTTTGTCTTGCCTTGGCTTTGTTTATGCATTTGCTTATCTTTCCGATTTGCCTGCTGGTAGCTGCATTTGTAAGTTTGTTTACGGCTTCACTAAGTGATCAAGGAGACCACGGTTCGGGGCTTTAAACTCACCCTTAGAAGTTGTTAGTGAAAGTGTGAGAAGTTTTTTTTTCTGGTCTTTTTCATTTCAGGTGGGGTGGGATGAGAAATTTGTGGGATGATGTTGTGAGATGATCTCACCAGTGTGTGATACTTCGTGCTGGTTACATTTGTGTCCCATGTTCAAGACTTATGAGTGCAGATGATGTTATCTCCTCTGTTGGGTTTGGTTTTGAGTTGTTAGGGTTTGGTGAGTATATGAATTCCGGAACTTTGAGTAAGTGATTTTGCACTTGTGTAGTGTTTTGTTTGGTATATTAGGGTAATGAGGTCATAGAATTGGTGTGGTGTTTGGTGATACATTTATCCCTCATTTATTTTGTTTTTTCAGGTGCCAGATTTGAGTTTGCTCCTGTGGTGGTGGCCTGTAACAATTCCAGATGCTGGTTGCCTTGCTTTGCACCTTGAGAAATTGGTGTGTGATGAATATGCGATGCATGGTGCCACCAGTCTTGAGGTGTGGGTGGGGAGAGGTGAGGTGGATACTGATCCTCCTGGATTTAGGGGCGAGCGTTTGCATTGAAGCAACCGATGAGAGCTGGGGCACCGATAGGTAATATTGAGAACAGCTGCCTTGAACCAGGTTTCCTTAGACCAGGTTTGATCGACAGCAGCCATATTGATGTTCTCCTTTTAAAGTTAGGGTGGGAAGTGCCTTAAGTTGATTTTTAGACTTTTGTGCACTAGGGTGAGCCCTTTTTAGTTTTTAGGGTTTTCCATTTTTGTTTTGGTAGAGGTGGCAAAAGGCACTTTGCCTAAAGCCTAGCCTTATGGGGGTGGCAGATCCCACAGGTGACATCCGATCCCCGTCCTTTGTTTTTAGCAGCATGTTCAGGCAGTCAGATAAGGATTCTTGTCTCTGATCCCCCAGTGAATAGCGCCAGTGTTAAAATGACACCTGATATCATCAATTCTGTGTATTGTGGAGTGATTCTCTGTATTGTGGAAGGTCTCTTGTCATATATAGGCTACTGCTGTTTGTCTCAGCATCCTCCAGAGCTCGCCTCTCATGTACAGAGAGATCATGTAGTCCAGGTTTTACATCTCAAATTAGTGCTTCCAAGGAGAACCAATGACTGACCAGCGCGACACCACCTGCTGGATTGATTTGGCGGGTTGTAGTTATGTGTGAGATTCTGCTGTGCTTACACCAACTGCGCTCACAGGTGTTGACTCAGTCAGGGTGTGTTGTGTGTTTGACCTCTGACTGACGGTCCTGTGTCTGACATGTGTCTTGTCCTGTGTTTTGTGTGTGTAAAGACTTTTGACTGTTTGGGTGCTGTCTGCTCGGTGGTATGTTGACTGTTTGAGGTGTTGATTGTGTGTGGTGTGTGTTTGTATGCTTTGGTGTAGTCTGTGTGTTTGGGATCAGTCTGGGTCTTACTGTGTTTGTGTGTTTAGTTTATCCTGTTCAGGTTGCTTTTGTGTGGCGGTCTGTGAGATCTATGTTGTGTTTGGTGTTGCATTGGTCCTCTGTCTGATGTGTGTGGTAAGCAAGTCCTCCAGTGTGGGTGCACATGAGGCATCTGCATACATCTCTGTTAGGAGGTAAGCTTTGTGGGAGGAGGAGAGGGTTGTTCAGGTACATCCTCGACGTTGTAACATTGCCTCAATATTCCAAGGCAAAAATATGGCAAGGGCAATACACTAAGGAAGATCCCTCGAGTGACTAGAAACATAGACAAAAAACTGCAAAAAAGGATTCCGATGGGGGTGAACTTTAGGAAATGGGGGTATGACAAGAGAGATCTACTATCTATAGCAAGAGTGTAGACCATCTTTGGAGTCTAGTGTAGAAACAGGTGCTAGGTTTATAGAATGTAATATTAGTTTTGGAGATAGGTAGCGAGTGATATTTTAGTTAGTATAGTATAGTATTAGGTAGTAGAGATTAAGGCTTAAAGTAGTTTAAATGCGAGATTTGAAGAGCAGTTTAAATTTAATTAAAATGGTGCGTGCAATCACTCCCTTAAGTTTCGCGCAGCTAGTGCAGTTTAGCTGAAACAATGTGCAACAGCAGTAGCGGCTGCATCCTTCTTCCAGGCTAGCGAAACAATAAATCAACTAATGAAGAGGCCTAGGAACTGACCCCAAAACGACCAAGGGGCAGCTATCCCTGTGCAAATGGTGCAGAAAAAGTGAATCACCCAAGAAATTCTGTTAAAACAAAGGCCAAAAGCCTATAGTGGCAGAGATGTTTATTTCACAGAAGAGGAATTTTGGGCCTAGAGTTGAGACTTTAGGTAGTCCACTAATGCCAAGCTGTGGAACAGAAGAAGCTTCTCATTCCCAGGCCTAGTGATTAGAGAACAAGGCCATTGTGTAGGAGATCTGCAGTTTGGGTCTGCGTATACCTCTAATTTTAAGCAGTTTCCTAGAGGACTAAGGCTGCAAACTGTTAAAAAGCTCCTTCCTGTGGTACAGGATTTGGTTCCCTCAGCCTTTATGTGCCAATAGTATGACCTTAACTTAGTCACTTAACACTCGACAGACAGTGCTCTGGGGACATTGTGAATTTGGGCTAATTGTTTCCTGGACTTCATGCCTAGTAACTACCTATGAACCTATCAACCTAAGAAACACCTGTTGACATACTCAAGGAATAATAGGAAAACAGTATGTGAATGAATTTAAATCTGGTTGACTTGAACTGCTGAAGGAAAACTATTCTGTTCTAATTAAAATACTAGATTAAAACAAAGCTGTGTGAGTCTGCATGTTCTGAATTTTGAACTGCGAGTTGCATAAAACTGAAGTATGCAAAAGTGTTCTTATCACTTTAAACGTTTTTGGGAAGTGAATATTTTCATATTTCACTGTAAATAAATTGTACTTAAACTGAAAAGAGTGTGTCCAGTAAGATTAACCTCTTACAGTGTGCTGTGCACATATCTAGTACATCCCAGAGACCCAGAAGAAGCACTAACATGCAAAGTAGAGAACATGTTGTATGCCACATCAAGGAGAACACCATGTTGCCAATGTAGTCCAAAATGCAGCTTTTCATGCCATATCACATGCACAATATGTACTAGTTGTGATAGGATAAAGCCACACATACAACATACTGTATATACAATAAGGTAGGTAAAAAATAACAAGCCTTATTCTGTCATTTACTCAGGGTACTACACAACTACCAGATGATCTATAATGTAGATGGCCTGGTTAATGGATACTGTGTGCATGTGTGTGTGTGCATATTTCGGCCTTGTTATGATCTCATCAGCACAGCACAAGCAGAGTGTTTGACTAAGCATTAGAAACACAGGGCTGTTCTTGGGCTGTGAGCTGGGTATAACAGTCCTGTGTTTCTAATGCTTAGTCAAGCACTCTGCTGTGCTGAAGAGGTCATAGCAAGGCTGAAATATACATATCCACAGCTAGTGGGGTTTGGCCTGAAACTGTCCATTAAAATGATGAAACAAGTCATGGACATTCAGAATCACCAGTTAGCTGAAACACCCGATGTTCATAAGGATCATTTGCATGTATCCCATGCTAGAGCTATTGTACATTTTTACACTGAAAAGTCATTTGATAACATTCTTCTCTGCCTTCTCCATATCTGCAGCATTTATCTGTTTGGGTCTATCTCATCTGTTTTAACCATCCTTGCATTAATTGCCACCAATATACCATGTTCTTGAAAGTGAAAGAAACAGCAATGGAAATGTTATTACCAGTTTCCTGCAGATAACTTCCTGTCATTCATCAGTGTTCCCCTTTAACTCTTCTTCCCGTCTGCTCTTAATTTGTAACATCTCATCTTCCCCATCTGCTGCAATTAAGCTATATATTTTCCTTTTAGAAGGTTCTTGAGCTATATTCTCTTTACTAAAGCTACTTGTTATAAAACACTTTGGCATTGACCCTGTGGCATGCAAAGATAAAACCCTGACTATGAACTGGAAATCCTGGCTTGAATAGTCAACTTGGATGTTGGTTTTAGAAGGGCAGAAGCAAGAGAGAATGAGAGTTTGTGGCTGATTTCAATTTACTTATCCTAGGAGACGGAAAACAATGTGCTTGCTTTGCTACTGCCCCAACTACAGAGTTGAGTGAATCTGAATCCATAAAGTGGAATTTATTCTTAGTCTTTCTATAGCAGGGGCATCCTGAGAGTTCACCAGCTGCCATGATAGAGGATCAAAGCCAATGAAGAAGGAGGCAAGCCTACCTGAGTGACAGACTGACCCACTTCGTACCTCCTGACTCTCATCTCCAGGGAGTGAATCTGCCTTATAGCTCTCACTCGATTCATAGAATGATTGGGCAATAGTGCTCCTACCACGTTCAGGAGAATTAATGTGCCAGGCTCTCACCCAGGTGAAGCAAATGGATCAAAAGGTTGATGGTAAGTGAGCCCTGTGCAATTTAGCCGGGGAGTACAAAGACAAAATATGGCTTTGCAATATTTTAGTTGTTTATAGTCAATAAACTAAATTATAGAAAACCTGGTATATAAGAACTGTATACCAGGTTTCCATGCTAATGTGCAAATGATTAACTTTTATGTGCAAAGATATAAAGATGACAATGCAGTCTTAACAAAGATGTACATTTATTTTAGGTATTCCTACATGTTTAATCTGTCAATCTGCATAATGAAAATGGAAGCATGTCACATTGTAAAAGGAGTTATCTTCAGCTTAACTACTACAATCGGCATTTGCAGTAATATGCTAATTATACTAACTCTGTCCTGCATTACCTACAAGGGAACAAAGTTAATGCCATCTGAGATAATACTTCTTACTTTAACATCAGCAAACATTTTGCTTCTTTTTAGCTTTGGACTCCCTCAGTCACTTTTTGTGTTTGGTGTGAAATGCCTTTATACTGACCTTGCCTGCAAATTTGATGTGCATTTCCAGAGATCATCTCGGGTAATGATCATTGGTCTAACCTGCTTACTAAGCTGCTTCCAGGGGGTAACACTGGCCTCTTCTAATCTGTTGTGGGCAATTATTAAAGCAAAAATGCAAAAATATATAATGCTTCTCATAACATTTATTTTATTTATTGGTACAGTGTCCAGTTTAAGTTCAGCACTATATCCTGTTGTGAGTAACAACAGTACTGACCTAAAACACTCTATAAATTTAGGGTATTGTATTTCAGTTTATCCTAACAGCTTTTTATTTGCACTTATTGGAATGATTTCTTTCACTAGAGATGCATTCTTTGTACTTCTTATGACTCTGGCAAGCAGTTACATACTTAAGACTTTGTACCGACATAAAAAACAAATGAAAGGGAAGAGGAGCTCTGATCGAAAGCAAGAAAACTCCGCTGAACAGCAAGCAGCTAAAATGGTGGTTACATTAGTTACCATTTATGTATCAATTTTTGGTATAGACAATATTATTTGGTTTTATCAGATTTCAGTTTCTGAAGAAAGCAACACTGCTTTAACTGAAACTCATATTTACCTACAATTTTGCTTCTCTACATTATTTCCTTTTGTACTAATTGCTTTCAATACGAAAGTTAAGCATCAGGTAAGGTGTTCCTTTACTTTAAAAAACATCAATTGATCATTACCTGTGTGCCTGTAGGTCCTTTGCTTATTTCATCACTTATATAATTCTGAGTTCTAACATGCGCCCTGTTAGGGTCCTCTCTAAATATTCACTGAACAGGATAGTGGGGTTTTTTTGTAAGTTATTTACTGAATTTTACTTTACCAGATATTTTACACTGAGCCAAAGTTTATTTTGTTGGGGCAGCCCATGTCATAATATCAGCATACTGAATTTTATGTGATATATTGTCACACTGTGCAACTTTAAGCACAATATCCTGTAGGTTTTATGTAGTCATATACTTATGTCCATGCGTAAAACATGGCAGGACAGAAATATTTTATAGGGCATAGATGATGTAGTCATTCTGAAAATATATGGATTAACAGTTGTCCGGAGAAGTTTTACTTTAAAACTGTGTTTGTGAGCAAAAATATGTAGTTGAGCAGCTGTAATATCCACACCAGAACATATGATCATGCAAATCATTTTTTTTTTGGTTTAGTTTTGAAAATCATGCATTCTTTTTGTACTTCTGTAAGTTTTTGAAACTATAGCTACATGCTGCTATGACCGACATGGAAATCACAGAAATCTCTGAAAAATCTATAATTATTACTGGCAATGTTGCCAGATAGACTGCATAACTTGTATGCCTGTATCAGACACTTTAATTTACCCCACTGACTTTTCTACATATTATGCATGTGATTCTGGCTGTTGAAACTCTATCCGATTTAAGGTTTGCAAAATAAAGCAAGGAGATATGTACCCTATTCATGATAGAAAAAACTCAAGATACTTAAGATTTTACTTATAAGATTTCTTTAATAATGTATCATTGCTGTAACACTCTGAAACAAATGATTTAACTTATGGTCAGTAGAAACTGTATACATTTTAGTTTTCTGTTTAGCAGCAATTCTGCATTGGTTATGGTGTTGTAGCAGCTGCTAGTCAAACCATGATTCAAGGCAGCCCGAAAAGTATCAACTACCATCTGTATAAGAAGTTATTGGCCAAGTCAGTGTGAAATATACATTTCTATTTTCACGGGAGGAACTTCCTGGCTGTATGATAAAATAGAAGAAATGATGTTACAAGATCTGGGGAGCTTTGCATGAAGTTATTTGTGATTTGGCAGGTGAAGAATCAAAAAGAGCTACTAATCTTCTGGAAAATTTACTTGAATTATGATTTTTGAAACTACTAAACATTCATAAAAAATTAAGGTTTTTTTAGAAGAAGATTTTTCTGACATGTCTACTTGTCCAAAGCTTCAATCCAAACATTTGTACAGCAGAGCTGTTTCATTCTGTGTGATGATACAAATAAATAAGCAGTGAACAATTTGGAAATGGGGCCAAACTGATATGACTATTCATCTGTGTATGTCTTGGAAATATATGTTTCATACCTCTGAACTCTTGGAAAAAAAAAACATATCCTATGGAGAAGTTGGCCTGATTTTATATTCATTTATTTATTTTCCATGAAAAATGTGAAACCAAAAGCAGAATATAGATTCCATATGAAAACCTTTTATTTGCCTACAAATTACCACTAAAACAAACCAGAGCAGTTCCGGACCACTATAAATAAATTCCTAACACTATTTATTATATCACAGCTTAATTCATTACCCATATTAACTGATTATAATATAACCTGCAAAATGAATAATCATTTAATGAGTTCATTAACAGACTTAGTCAATGAACACAGCATCTCAAAAATCAAAACTAATGATTAACAGACTGAACATTTACCTTATAGACAATTCCTTTAAATTAAAAAAATATATATAAAGTATATATATATATATATATATATATATATATATATATATATATATATGCATATAAAATACATACATATATATAATATATATATATATATATATATATATATATATATATATAGCTATATATCTATCTATATATATATATATATATATATATATATATATATATATATATATAAAGATATGGGTCTACTGCCCTTACCCGACATGCCACATAATCGATATGCAAAACACTGAGCCGACAACACCAACATTTCACAACACCGAAACTGCATATACCTGACACACACAATACCGACACTTTAAAACTCACACACACCTCCGCAAAACATACACATAACAACACACACAAACATACAAAATAAAAAGCACAACACTTGACATAAAACTACCTAGTACCCCTCACTCACTCCCTGCCCACTATCTACATTAAACTAAACCCTTACTACTAAAACAAATCATACAATGCAAAAAACCCTTACCTTCACATTTCACTGACTTGCAGGGGGTATAGCCCCCCTGCACCCCCATACCCCCATAACTTAAATATACCAACTCTGAAACCACACTACAACATCCACAAGAGCGGATTTCTTGTTCTGCTCAAGTTAGACTGTCAACCATTTGGAAGTCAGCATTCTGACATGTCAGTCATCTGACACGTCAAGCTTTTTGGCTTGGTGTTTAGTGAAAACTACAACATTTTACACAGAATATACTTCACAGCATGGAGAAATACCAAACCCAGTCCTATCTCATTCTTAATCCTCCATAAATACTCATTGTGTTTACACTACTATGCCTACAAAATTGCTTTAACAAAATTATCTGTTCCATCAAACAAACAAAAAAATGAATAAGGGCCACAAACAAACCAAACTTCTTGGCATTACCATGTATGAGCATCTAAAGGTTTCACCTTCACATTTGTGGTATTTTTATCCAAAACCCCCCAAAACTATGATTGTTATAAAGGGTTAAGGCATTCCAAACACACATGCTTGTCTATCTACCACGGAATCACACTTCCTTCCTGTTCTCCTCTGTGGTTCAACAATTCTCAAAAGCCTGTAATTACTACTACTGTATGGACTCGAAAACCTCTTACAAAATACCAAATCATGCAGCTAATATTCCTAGTACAACACACAACTGTCTATCCTTATCTTATCTTGAATGAATACATTTAAAAAGTAGCCTCTCATTTGTCTTAACCTTACTAACATCATTCACACACCTAAAAACTATTATGCTTTACAGAAACTTGTTCAAATTTACTTTCTCCCTGACCCTTAGGATTTCAATAAAAACAACTAATAATCACAATAAAATCATGCAGCCATGCTATAGACGCCCTACAGTCTGCATACCAAAAGTATGGCACTTTGTCTGAAATAACACTATACCTGAATCAAACACCATATCTTTTACCAAGAAAATAAATATTTATCTGACAGCAAAAAACAACACCACTGCATTCCTCATGAATATTTGTCACACTCTTCCCCTCCATATATTAAGAATTAACTAATTTTATCTTTACACAATTTGCTTACTTAGATTTCTGATATCATACTGTTCTACACATTATAAAATGGTCTGCCTTGCTTGTAAATATGTACATAGATTTGCTTAAAATTCATATAATTATTGCATGGTATTAATTGTATACATGTTTTTTATTTTATACTTTTGTTATTTTATTCGTTTTCACTATAATCACTATACACTATGTGAAAATAAAAGCAATGGAGTTTTTCTCATTGTGACACTATTGAAAATGGGCCTTTGCTAGCTCAGTCAGCCTATTCTAATTAAAAAAAAGAAATAAACAAAAACAAACAAATGACTAATAAACAAATAAATAAATCAGAGGGATGTTTTTGCATAGAAGCAGTGATAATTTCCCAGACTGATGCTTCTCTTTCCGAAAAGTTACGATTTTGTACAGGCAGGGGAAGAACTTAGTAGTTTTGAAAGAAAACAAAATGATTGCACAACTTATCAAAGGAATAAAGGTACTGCTAGCTAATTTTGCATTCAGGTCCACCTCCTATCCCCAATTTGGTACCTCTCCTCATAAAACTCCTCTTTTTGGACTTGAGAAATTAAAAAAAAATACATTTAAACCGTAGCAAAGTAATTTAGGACAGTGAATTTCAACCTTTTTACACTGATAGTGGTGGTGACTACTAAGGCAGAAACAAAAAACATTGTTTATATGGAACAATTAAAACAACTGCTGTTTGAGCATTGCATGTCAAATGATATATGAAGTCTGAAACTTCAGTCCTTTATTATGAGTAACAGACCAAAAATATAGAGCAAAGATCTGGGCATTCTGCAAAGATCTGGACAATTGAGAGGTATACTACTTATCTCCCTCAACACATGCTTGCATGCACGAGCTCATACACACACACACACACACACACACACACACACACACACACACACACACACACACACACACACACACACACACACACACACACCTACCCATAGCTCTCAACCAAAAAGGGACAAATCCCAAAAGAATCAGGGACAAATCCAGAAATAATCAGGGACACTTTTCATATATTAATGTTATTAACTTGAGATATTGACAAAATAAAAGAACAAAAGTGAATATGTATTTTTCTAAATTAAATGAAGTCTGTAACTCCAATTATTGTCATTATTTACTAAGTGTAATTCATCACCTTTTGTCCAAAAGTCACCACTTGTAGATGGTTTTAAGAGGGACAAAGCTAAAATTTCAGTCAAAATCAAGGATGTTCTTGAAAATCAGGGAGGGCTGGGAGGTATGCACCTACCTAATTTTCACTTATACACACACACACGCACACACACACACACACACACACACACACACACACACACACACACACACACACACACACACACACACACACCATACATCTTAACACAAAAAATCTGGGCAAAGCCAAAAATGATGGTGGGACAAAGCCGCCAAAATAGAGACAAACTTTAAATATTGCTCTCATAAACTTATAAAGTTGCTAAAACAAAATGTATTGTGTTATCATTAATTTTCTGAAGGATGTGAAGTCTGAAACTAAAATGCCTGTCATTATTTAGTGAATTATGTCCTGATGGATTTGCCACAATGCCCCCCCAAATAAAAAAACACACAAATTTTACGAGGAACAGACTAAACATGCAAAGCAAAAATCTGTATAGTTGAAAGACACCTCCATCCCTCTTTTTACACACATATCCCTACCTATCTACTTCTTATACACACACCTACACACACACACACACACACACACACACACACACACACACACACACACACACACACACACACACACACACACACACACCTACCCATAGCTCTCAACCAAAAAGGGACAAATCCCAACAGAATCAGGGACAAATCCAGAAATAATCAGAGACACTTTTCATATATTAGTGTTATTAACTTGAGACATTGACAAAATAAAAGAACATGAGTGAATATGTATTTTTCTAAATTAAAAGAAGTCTGCAACTCTAATTATTGTCATTATTTATTAAGTGTAATTCATCACCTTTTGTCCAAAAGTCACCACTTGTAGGTGGTATTAAGAGGGAGAGAGCTTAAATTTCAGTCAAAATCAAGGATGTTCTTGAAAATCAGGGAGGGCTGGGAGGTATGCACCTACCTAACTCTCACTTATGCACACACACACACACACACACACACACACACACACACACACACACACACACACACACACCTCCCACCCTCCCTCTTAAACACACACACACACACACACACACACACACACACACACACACACACACACACACACACACACACAGCATACCTCTCAACATCTTAGCACAAAAAATCTGGGCAAAGCCAAAAATAATGGTGGGACAAAGCCCCCAAAATAGAGACAAACTTTAATTATTGCTCTCATAAACTTATAAAGTTGCTAAAACAAAATGTATTGTGTTATCATTAATTTTCTGAAGGATATGAAGTCTGAAACTCAAATGCCTGTAATTATTTAGTGAATTATGCCCTCATGTATTTGCCACAACAACCCCCCCCCAAAAAAAAAACACACATTTTATGAGGAACAGACTAAAAGTATGAAGCAAAAATCAGGATAATTCAAGACACCTCCATCCCTCTTTTTACACACATATCCCTACCTATCTACTTCTTGCGCGTGCGCACACACACACACACACACACACACACACACACACACACACACACACACACACACACACATGCATACACACACACACAGACACACACACACACACACACACACACACACACACACACACACACTCGCACACACATGCACACACGCATAAATACACACCTACCTTTCTTCTTCTTACACACACACTCACCTATCTACCTACCACTTAAATACCCACACATACACACACACACACACACACTTGCGCACATGCATGCGTGTGTGCACCTACCTCTCACTTGTCTATTCATGGTCTGCATTTCAAATGTCTTCTGGCATTCAAATTCCACGTGCGTGGAAGATGAAGAAGTAAACAGAGAAGGTCTTAAAGGGTGTTCTTCTTAAAGAATGCCCTTAAATTAAAAGAAGAACACACTTATATAAAAAAAAAAATAAATAAGTCTCCCAGTCAGTGGCCCCCATCCCAACCAGCGGGGGCCCTCTCCCAGTCAGTGGGCTCTAGTCTTTCACAGACCAGCAGAAAATTTCTGCCTGACCAGACCTAGTCTACAGATTATCTGTTGAAACACACTGGTTTACAGTACTTCAGTGCTGACCACAAATGCAATCCCAGGATTTTGCCATTATGCACAGAAGAACAATCAGTGTCTGTTGATTATGCTTCCTAAAACTTTGCACCTGGAGCAACTACCCCTTTGCCCCACTGTAGCTCTGCTTTCACAAAGGAAAATATTGCAGTTACTCAGGGTATAAATGAACTACTATGCAGTGTAAGAAGTCTAAAAAAAAAGGGGCAGCCATGGTGGTGCAGCGGTTAGCATTGCCACCTCACAGCAGTAGGTTCTCCGGTTCAGTCCTCAGCTGGGGTGCCTTCTGTGCGGAGTCTGCATGTCCTCCCTGTGGTCACGTGGGTTTCCTCTGGGTGCTCCGGTTTCCTCCCACATCCAAACGACATGCTGTAGGTGGATTGGATGCTCTAAATAGGCCCTACGCATGAGTCCGTGCATGTGTGTGCCTTCTGTGGAAGGTTTGGTGCTGGGCTGGCAACTCGACACTGTAAAACTCCACTGCCAATCATGAACAGACAGGTGATCTGCTGTGGTGACCCCTAACCGGGAAAAAGCCAAAGCAGAAAGAAGAAGTAGTAAGAAGTCTAAAAAAAGGATATCTTAGCTGCAGAGAGTGATACAGTAGGAGAGGCTGGTATTTCAGAAACATGCATCACTACAGGGGAGGGGATGGCATATTGCATTATTAAGGTACAGGCTATAAAGGAATTACAGAGAATGGGGGTATAGACAAAATGATGATCTACAGATAAGAGGGTATCAAATGTAAGATTAAACAGAAGGACAAATGCCAACAATGTCAGTCCCTAAACCCCTGTCTGTCCTCTAAGCAGGCTAAAACATGAACTAACATCACCACTAAGGACCCTTTTCAGTCATAGCCTAACCACAGGCTTTGTTCCTGCAGAATGGAGAACAGTAACAGTTATTCCCATCGACAAAGGTGGCCTAGCAACAGACCCAAGGAATTACAGACCCATATGTCTGACCAGCCTCATCTGTAAGACCATGGAGCATATCATTATCAACATCATAAATAAAGACATATTTGACTTCCAAACCCTGGATCCTACCCAATTCAGCTCTATGATGGACAGATTCTGCTTGTTAAATCTGGTGGATTTCTTTGAAAATGTGACCAAGGCCATTGACAAGGGCAAATCTTTACACACAGCATACCTCAACTTAGCAAAGGTTTTTGACATAATCCCACATTCAGGCATTACCAATAAACTTAGCAAACTGAATGTAAACCCCTTTGTTGTAAGATGGGTTGCCAACTGGCTCACAAACCAGGCACACACTATCAAAGTGTGTGATTCCACAGCAACCAGCAGATTTGTTACCAAGGGGTGCCTTACACAGACCGACTAAAGTCCCTGTCACTATACTCCATATCGTATAGACTTCTTAGGGGAGACATGCCTCGCCTATGGAGCAATCCAACACCCAAACCTAATGAACTTGCTGCATATCCATAAATCAAATGGGACTAGAGATACTCATTGCAGAGACCTAAATATGGCTTGTGACATAAATAGGACATGAGGGAAGGACAGATTTATCTCCCAGCAAGGAACCTGGACAAGTGAATGGGGCACCATAAATTCTTACCAGGGATAGAGTTAACAATCCTCCTGGACATGTGCAGTCATCACTAAATGCAATCTTGGGTATTGACTAGCATTTCGATGGTATTACATTGGGATGAAATGGCTAGGCTAAATGACCTCTGGGTCATAGCCTAGTAATTTCCTATGATGCTATGATACTATGATCAAATGGATAAATAAATAAATAAATAATGGACAGAAAGGAATGTATTTTCACAGCTCAACTTTGCCAAAATACAGTGTATTTCACGTATTTCACCTCCCCCCTTCCCAAATATCTCTTAAGTCAAGAATCAAGGAGAAAGCAACAAATATTGGGTAACAAAGGGAAAACAATCGGGGACAGATGCTACTCTTACAAACTTAGAAAGTTGCTAGAATAACATACTTTGCATCAACATACTTGCTTTGGAAGGATATTAAATCTGAAACTTAAATTTTGTAATTATTTAGTTATTGTACTCCTGAATCACTTATTACTTGCCATAAAAAACACACAAATCAAAATATGAGGCAAACTGTGAAGTAGTCTGCGATAGCAAGGTCTGAGGGCATCTATGCCCCCACGTATTCCTGCGTACATAATACCACACACACACACACACACACACACACACACACACACACACACACACACACACACACACACACACACACACACAATAAAAATGCTTAACCTGTTACCAGTTTCTACATATTGTAGGTGACATACATCGTGCTGCTAGTTAAAAAATCTATCCATCTATCTATCTATCTATCTATCTATCTATCTATCTATCTATCTATCTATCTATCTATCTATCTATCTATCTATCTAGTCTATCTCTCTATCTATCTCTCTATCTATCTAGCTGTCTGTCTGTCTGTCTATCTATCTATCTATCTATCTATCTATCTATCTATCTATCTATCTATCTATCTATCTCTATAGTTGGTTGAAATAAACAAAATAAGAGATAACCTCGCACCCACATTTTCTCCTTCTGGATATTGCTTTCTTTTTTTCTCTTTTATTCAGACTGCTTAGATCACCCAAGAACGCCTAAGCTAACAGAAGCAGCTCCTTGCTGCTTCATATAGCTGCCTGATGACGTGCTCTTTGAGCATCACTTCTACAGGAAAAAACTTGCAATGCCAGGCTGTTATTAAAAAGAACCTGGCAAGTTATGTAAACAGTTTCTTTCAGTTTTTTCCCCCTTTTGGACATTCTCGGAAATCAACACGTGAGATAGTACGTACAGAGTTCCATGCTCAGCTACAAAAAATGCAATATCAAAAACTTTTAAGAATTAATTATTTGCCTGTGCCTTTCTTCTTTTTATTGGGGAGGGGGTTTGAAGCCCAGCAACCAGGGGTATGAGCCATGCCGAGAGTATCTGAAAAGGTTGGGCAGATTACTCATGTAAGAGTATACTAGCTCTCTCTGGACAAAAGATCCTTCATACTAATACCAGGAATAAATTTCTGTCAACCTGTGATACTGCCAGCTGTGATATTGAGAAAAGATAAGTCTTTATTCTCATTTTTCTGTCTGCATTTTGATTTAATATCTCTGTAATCTGTACAACTGTACTTACTCTTCTTCTTGTGTGTTATAGCTGTATATTCTCTTAGTGTTGACCTCAGTTGTAGTGAAATCCTTTGTCTGGAGGCCTTGTCTGTTTTCTTAGTGGCAGTAAGTTTTCACAACTGGTTTAATCTGGCCAAAGAATTCCTGCATCTGTATTGTTTGGTTTCTGTCCTGTGTTTTAAATCAGATATACCTGTTGCTCAGGCTGCTGCAGAGAGATTGACCTACTGCCAGCTGTGATATTTAGAAAAGATAAGTGTTTATTCTCATTTTTGACTGCATTTTGATTTAATATCTCTGTAATTTGTACAACTGTACTTATTCTTCTTGTTTGTCCGCACCCACCTTCCCTGTTCTTGTTTTGGTGTTAGTGTTGGTGGCTCTGGATTTTCCCGCCCCTCCTGTAAGTCTGACTTTGAACACTCCTCCTGAGTCCATCTCATTTGCTCACTTAACCGAATACAGTGAGATCATATTCTGAGTCTAGCGTTCACTCAACATAATACAGAGAGAAGATTTGAGAAGGCCAACCCACTTAGGTTCTTCCTTCCTCTCTCCTTGCACATTACTAAAAAAAAATAATCTTCTTTTACTGTATTTGTGTTTCCTCCTACTTTATTTTGCTTTGCCTCTTCTTAAAAATATTCAGTTGTATTTATTCTGCTGTACTTATTGCTGCTTGGTAGTAGCCTGATTAAATTGTAACTGTTATTCTAAGTCTTTTGGTTTAAGCACTTGGGCTTCATACTGGTTGTTTTACATTAAGAAGGTTTGTGGTCTGCACTGTTGTGGCAGGACAGGTAGCTTACATCCTTCTAGCATAGGACCAGATTCAGGCCTACTGAGTCTAGCTTTATTTGTATTTCTTGAGCACTGATCCAGGCCATCTTTTTTGGAGAAGGTTCTCCTGCACCCTAGTAGTGGGAGTGTGCAGTTAGAACTTGTCTGATTGAAGACTGCTGGAACAGGTCTCAGTTTTGAGTTTTTTTTCTGGTTAATTGGGTAACTTGTTTAAATCAGATTGTTTGTTTTCTATTGTTTTATATATATATATATATATATATATATATATATATATATATATATATATATATATATATATATATATATATATATATCTATATCTATATATACATATATATATATATATAAATTGCACTTTATTCATCTGCTTTTACTGTATTTGTGTTTCTTCCTACTTTATTACTAGGGGCATTGACTACAACTCTAAACTGAGATATATAACAATAAGCATTTTTTATGTGCATTTAAAGTGTTTTTTTTTTATTGTATCTGCTTTATTTTCTGAAAAAAAAAACATATATATACATGTTTCCTATCTTTCTAAGCTAGTATAGTCCAGTTTTCAGGTTAGTGCTGAATTCAGGGCTGTGTTACAAATTTCTGTGTTTGCCCATACCTTACTTGGATAGAAGGAAGTTTCTCTGTTCACCTGTGAGAGATGGAAGCTTTGAGCAGCCTATCCCTGGAGGAGTGGTTTCAGCCCAGAAAGTAGTAGTTTATTGGCTATTTTGGGCTAATTTCTCTCTCTTTCATTTCCCTGCTATAAAATCTGCATTTGCCCAGTTTTGCACAGCGGGTTAGGTAGGGTATAACTATTCCCGGCTCCACAGAGTCTCCTGTTCAATTTTTCCCTTGGAACTAGACAAACTTTCAACTTCAGCACTCAAGCCATTCATTTCCCAGTCTGGCAGTTGCTCAAAACACATAGCAAGCACTTATAAACCCTAGCACTCCAAAGCAGACATCCAAGCAACCTCCACCCCCCAACACAAACCATGAAACACATACTTCACAAAACCAGTGTGGCAAGCAATCACAGCCCTCAAGGAAAAATAACATACCCAGCATACTAGTAATAGGTGACTCTATAGTTAGGCACACTGACGTCCCACTCACTAGGCTGAAAAAGGAGAAGGTTACTGTTAGCTGCCTGTCAGGTACCAGGATCCTCCACATAACACAAGCACTCAGGTCACTCCAGAGCAAGTACAAATATGACTCTGTCATTGTCCATGTTGGTGTGAATGACCTGAGCTGTACCTCCCTGGACTACATGAAAAGAGATATGGAAGATCTCTCTGATCATGTAGCCCAGGCCAGTATGACCCTGAGTAACATCCTGCCCTCACCATAGGTTCATAGGTTCATAGGTAGGTACTAGGCTATCGGCCCAAGGGCCTACATAAGCCTAGCCAGCAAGGTTCCCTGGTTTATGCCACCCAAGAAAGTTATTTTCCTGTGCCACTGTCGAGCAGAGACACAGAAGTGATCCCCGGGGTGTATTTCCTATTTCCCATCCACTCATCAAGATTTTTCTTGAAGAGTGCTAATGAAGAACTTTACTTGACATAGATGGGTAGCTTGTTCCAGAGTATAGGACATCTCTGGGACAGGAATCTATCCCTCCAGCGTGTCCTGTTTATTGTGGTGACAAGGTTTAGGTCCCTAACATGTGTAGCTTGGAGGGATTGGGATTTCTTTAGGTGTAGCATGTCCAACAGCTCTGGGTTTGACATAGCTTTATATGTTAGGCAGATATCACCTCGGAGTAAGCGATATGGTACGGAGTAAAGCTTGAGCTAAATGATACCACAGTAGAAAGAAAAAAAATATCAATTTCAACAATTGGCCAAGTTCCTGGTGTCATTCAAAGGGGATCCAGTGTCTTTCTGCCTGGGATGACATGCTCGACAAGCCACGCTCCTTCGCTAGAGATGGCTTGCACCTGTCACCCTTAGGCTTTCGAATACTGGCCAAGGCTCTTGCCACCCTGATAGTGCCTTTTTTTAGGCAAGGCTCAAAAGACAAACTCACCACAGTAAATAGCACAGGTAACAAAAATCTGAGGGTAATGGTACTCAATGCCAGAAGTCTAAACCTCAAAATGCACTCACTCGAGGCACTCCTTAGTATGGAGAAAACCAGCACTACCAGGCTATAACTCATACCATACATTTCGGCCACAGAACCCAGACCAAAATACAAAAGGCAGGGGCGTATCCATATTCATCAAGGATACCCACACCTCCAGGTTAGTGGCACAGCATGATGCTTCAGAGATTATCCACATACAACTAACAATGGGCAAAACTGCAATTCAAACTGTAGCTTGCTACAGATCACCCACCATGTCCCAGGACCACCATTCCACATTTCTGGAAACACTGGGTAACATAACGGTCCTACCAAACGCCCTAGTATTGGGTGATTTCAACTACCTAAACATTAACTGGGAGAACTATTCAAGTACTAACTCCCTTGCCCAACATTTCCTAGAATTTATAAACTCAAATGCCCTGGAACAACTGGTCAACACTCCCACCAGAGGTGACAACATATTGGACCTGGTCATCACCAACATGGGCGACCGGTATTCCACACCGGAGTTCAACCCCTCGCTGGTTAGATCTGACCATAAACAAATCACTTTGGATATCCACATTCCGCCCCCACCCCTGGAAAAGGAAACCACCATGAAAAACTTTTTAAAAGCAAACTTCACGTTACTTAAGATGGAGGTGGAAAGTTTCAAAGCCCCCATGCTAAAGGATAACACTATCCAAGCTACAAAATCCTTTACTAATGCATTCTACGAGCACCTACAAGAATGCATGAACATGCTATCCCAAGCAAAACCAAGACTCACTCCTCTAAGAAAAGGAAACCAGTCTGGTGAACCCCCTGCCATAAACAAGCTATACAAAAGAAGGAGGAAACTAGTACAGAAAAGAGTAAAATCCCAAGAAGGAAAGACATCCTTGATCAGTATCAGCAAGAAACTATGATCCCTCATAAAATCGTCCAAGGCAAGCTTTGAAAGAAAACTTGCCAAGGACTCTAAAGATAACCACAAGGCATTCTTTAGCTATGTCAAGAATCTAAGTGGCAATGCTCAGATCTGCTCAGAGTTAGTGCAGAATGGCACAAAATACATTGAACCAACTGATATTGCCAACATCCTGGCAGACAGGTTCAGTGCAAACTTCACCCCCCTCTCACCCCCAAAAGGGCCCATAACCATACCAGAAGAATGTAGAGCCCCTGAAATCACAGACACTCAGATTAAAATAGCCCTCTCCAAAGCCAAAAACACGAGCTCAAAGACAAACTAACCCCTCACCTAAACAAACTGTTCAAACTCAGCCTCTCCACAGGCTACATACCCATAGAGTAGTGCACAGCAATGGTTATTCCACTCCACAAAGGTGGAGCCACAAAAGACCCCGGGAACTATTGCCCTATAAGACTGACTAGCTTGGTCTGCAAGGCTATGGAGCGCATCATCATGGATCTCATTAGCAGAGACATTGGGAATCCCCAAACAATGGACCCTACCCAGTCCGGCTTTGTTAAGGGCAGATCATGCCTCCTAAACCTGGTGAACTTCTTTGAGACAGTTACCAAGGCTATAGATGAGGGAAAGGTGGTCCACACAGCCTACCTATACCTCGCAAAGGCTTTCAACACCATTCCCCATTCTGGTATTATAGACAAACTCACCAGCCTGAACATAAACCCCTATGTCACATGATGGGTTGCCAATTGGCTCATGGACAGAACCCACATGGTGAGAGTTGCGGTAGCTGGGTCTGACTCTAAACCGGTCACAAGTGGCATTCCCCAGGGCTCAGTCCTAGGACCCTTCCTGTTTGGCATATACTTCTCAGAAGTACAGACAAGCACAGGAGGACTATGGCTGACCAAGTCTGCAGATGACTGCAAACTAGGGGCTATAATTGACTCACTGGCTGACACATACATCCTCCAAATGGGTCTCACTGAGATGGATACCTGGTGGCAAAATCATGGCTTCAAGCTAAATGCCAAAAAGTGCATAGTTATTCCCTTTGGAAATAACAAAGTACCCACAAACTACCACATAGGTGGTAGTCTCCTAAATATGGAAAATGTAATAAGGGATCTGAGGACCCAAGTACATAGTAATCTCTCCTTTGATAATCACATTGCCAAAGTGGTTAGAAAATCCTTCTGTGTGGCCCACCTAATCACAAAAGGGTTTGCATCCAGATCAAAAGAGGTTATTGTGCCCCTCTACTTATCACTCATCAGACCCATCACAGAGTACAACGCCCCATTTGGGATGTATCTTACAGCTGGAAAGACCAAAGAAGTACCTCACCAAGAGGATCACTGGCCTCAAACAGATGCCCTATGCTGCTTGACTGAAGAGACTCCAGCTGTACTTGGTTGCATACCGCCTTCTCAGAGGTGATCTCTTCCTGACATACAAGGCCATGTCCAACCCAGAATTGATGGACATGCTTCACCTAAAGAAAACCTTATCCCTTCGAACCACACACTCTAGGGATCTAAACCTCACCACAACAATAAATAGGACGTGCTGGAGGGATAGGTTCCTGTCCCAGAGACTTCCCATGCTTTGGAACAAGATTCCAATCTACATTAGGCAGAGCTCCTCACTAGCACTCTTCAAAAGAAACCTTGACGAGTGGATGGGAAACAGAAGGTTTGCCCCGGGGATCACTTCAGTGGATCTGCTGGACAGAGGCACAGGGAACTAATCTAAGGCGGCAGTGGAAGCCAACACATTCTGGCTACGTTTATAAATGCCTTCAGGCAGATAGCCTAGTACCTACCTATGAACCTATTCAGTCATTAAGGTTAGCTTTGAAGTGTGATGGAAGCACTTACCTTGATGTGCAGAAGGAATCTATTCCAAAGTTGTGGCTGATTAAGAGGTGGAGCTAATCTTTGCAATAGAAGTTTAGATATTTGGGTCTGATGATTCTTAGACTGTGGGTTTTATGAAGGTGTAGAAGTCCAGAAACCACAGAGTTTTACAGAGTGCAAAGGATTAAACAAAGGTCATGTCTCAAGAAGCTGTTTGAGACAAAGTTGAAGGGGACAGATTTTAAGAAGCGTTGATTTATGTTACACTATACTTGTCTACCATTCTAACTTTGCTTTGTTGTAATCTATGTTGACTTAGAAATCAGCTTGGGGCACAATAGTCTTTATGTACTCATACATTTGAATAAATCATGAGTGTGTCTTCTCTGTATTAGCTGATCAAAAGACTTTGTTGCTAATTTTGTCTATATTGTAGATACATTAATTCTTATATAAATTTTATTTAGCCTTTTGTATGTCACTTGATGTAATATATTTTGTGAATATAGTTCAGTCAATTTTTAAATCATTGCTTGTCCTAGTGGCTTGGGTGATGGATGAAAAGTACCCTTCCCTTGGATTAGTTCACTTACCCGTTAAATAATAAATAAACATTCTGAAGTAGCTTAAGTAGCTTAAAGTGAAGTTTTTTTAAGCTAGGAATCATTGGGATCTTTCAAGTTGTACAAAGTGCTTTGATTGGCACATTTCAAAAGGGGCATTATATTCAATGATGGGTCTAATAAAGGAGGGCTATAGAGGAAAGAGGATAGCCTTTGACCTATATGAGATGCCACAATATAAAATCTGTGTGAGGCAGAAGGGTTTTATTGCTACAGTTGACCCAGTGATCAAATAAAGTAAAATAATTTCTAGGTAGGAACGCCAGCCTCTAATAACACGGTATGTTTTGAGGGTTGTGCCAGCAAAGTAATTAGAGGAAGGAAAGGAGTTTACTGACCATAACTATGCTGTTGTTCTGGGCATTTAGGAACTTGTGGCTAACACCCCAACAAATCGGTCAGCTGCAAGTTCTACTGAAGAATATGGGCATCATGCAGAGAGAAACTGACAAGTATATGTAAATTGTAGTAATTCATAAATGTGGTTAGCCAGAGACCTTGAATGCCCCAAATTAATCTTCTGTGAAGTAAAGATAAAATAAGTGAAAACCAGCACTGAGACCTGTGGAACACCACTAGTGACACCTCTGTGGTAGAGGAAATACCCACTACATAAACAATATGAGTTTTGTCAGTCTGTCAGTTTGCTATACAATGTACAATGCAAGTACTATGACCGTGGATGGACAGTCTGTCTATGATACCCACATAAGGAATGGAGTCAAAGACTTGGCAAGATCAAGGTAGGCAATATGAATAGTCTGGTTGTCTTATATGGCTACATTATTAACTTTAATTTTTACACACACCCATATAAAATTACATTGCCTACAGTCCCCACATTTGTAGGTCCCTGTTTTTTTATTTATATTGTGGTGCAAGAAATTGGATATTCATTCTAAATGTTGTTTGATTGTCTTGCCCTTCTTTTAAACCACTTGTGGACCGTTACCCAAATATCGGTATAACCATCAAAACAGCAGAATATGTTCCAGTTTTTCTTTAATATAAGACTGAGGTCTCCCAAATAAAAAACAGGGCCCTACAAATGTGGCGTCTGTAGGCAATGTCATTTTATATGGGTGTGTGTAAAAATTAAAGTTAATAATGTAATAATCAGGTCTTCTTTTCACTGTGATTGTAATACACCTGGCCTGGTTTATTTAGCTCTATGTGATAAATGCACGTTTCTATGTAGACAAGATGCAAGGAAAGTTTTGTGAGTGTATTTACGAGCACATATTGGATATTAGGAAGAATAATAGCAACAATTTACTTGCCAAACATGTTTTTAAATATCCTCAATGCCACTTTTTATTTATGGGGATAGATATGGAAAGAGAGGACCCTAGGGGGGACCATGGTAAGTCTTGCTTGAATATAAGGAGCTTCTGAGGCAAATTAAACTAAATGCCTATAACTATCCTGGCTTAAATGAATGTGCTCCAATTAATAATATATTAAAACTACAGAGTTTTGAAGTGTAACTTTTTGTTCTAACCTTTTAGAATTTATATATTTTAACATGTATTTTTATTAGGAGTAACAATATTTTTTGTCCTTGCTTCTTTAATGAAACAATTTGTTCAATTAGTTGTTTTCAACTCGTTGAATGTTATTTTACATGTGACTGATGTGAAGTGCTATTTAAAGTTTTGAGAGGTTATTAGTTATGTTTTTGATGAAGTCTTTGTTTTAATCCCGATGAAAGTGTTTAAACTATTTTTTGTACATTAAAATTGGCAGTTCGTATTGGCTGGTCGTGCTGGAGTTTTTGTTCTTCTCGGCAACTATTTGTTTCAAGTATTATTTGTTTGGTTCCTGGTTTTGAAGGGGCACACATCCCACCATCAATGACAATATCACCACAGCCACATGCAGGTGAAAAGTTAGAGGGGGCAGCAGCAGCTGCTGTGGGTGAAGGCAGCCATAGGTGTGCACAATATCCCCTCACATTACCTAAGATACAATGCAGTGTCCACTCACTAAGCACCTAAGGGAACTAAAACCTTCCTCCTATGAACATACATATAGCAACTTTGATGCCAGGCAATGCTCACAACCTTTACCTACCCATGTAATGGCTGTGAACTCCTAGCATTAGACAGACCCAGCGCTGAACTAAAACTGTTGCAACTGATGGATTTACAAGGTAAGTAGTGAACCTGGAGTGCACTGTTTAATAATATGAATGAATGGCATTTCCTTGCATGTTGTTACTTGGTAATATAAGCAGGTAAAAGGTGGGTGATTTCTGCAAAAATGACTTTAACATGTGACAGTAGAGACCTATGTGATTTATATATGCCCATTATCAAATAGTAGGCCTCAGGCATCAAAGAGTCACACAGTCATACCTCTCAAAAGTACTAATGGTCACCAAATGGCTTCAATTTGGCATCATACGTTTGCACTGGAAATCATTAAAGAGAGAAGTTAGAAAGTAATGATACACATTGCAGTTTCAGACTTCACAACCCTCACAAGATCATTAACAATATTGATGCAAAAAAATGTTTGATTTTATCAACTGTCTACCTTTCAAAGACCAAAATATGTCAAAGGTACAATTACCAGTTCAACATCATAAATGCAGATATACTAAGTGCTAAGTTAGCTATGTACCTTGAGCATCAGACACAAATGCCATGTATTCCTGAATCCAAAAGATAAAAACAGGGATATGGCACGGTTATCATCACTTGAAAAGGGTGTTGTGTGTGTGTGTGGGGGGGGGGGGGGGCAGGAAGCCTAGGCTGACACATAGATCTACCACAACTGCAAACCAAACACATAAAAACACAAAGACATACTCTCAGAGAGGCCTATAAAAAAACCAAAACAAACAACAGAGGCTCCCAAAGCAGACATCAAAAAATCCACCACCTCAAAAACACAACACATATCACATAATCAATAAATCATGTCAACCAACATCCAAGCAAACCAAACACCTGGCCTGACACTAGTCACTGTGAGCTGTCTGTCGAGCGCTAGGATCCACCCACAACACACACACTCAGGTCACTCCAAAGCAGTGTACAAATGTGATTCGTTGTCCCCTGGACACATGAAAAAGAGAGCATAGAGGGGCTCTCCGTTGTCTTGGCCAGGCTGAGTATGACCCTGAGCAGAGCTTGCCTCACTGCCCTCACCACAACAATACCCAGATACAATTTGAAGCTTAAATAATAAATAACTTTACTGGTTCAATGTCTGTCTGCCTGGGATGACATGTTGCAGCAAGCGCTGCTTTCACAAGGATGGCTTACACCTGTAACACACCAGGCTTCCGATGCTGGCTAGGCTCACCCCCACCCCATAGTGCCTTTTTTAGCTCCTCAAAAGAGATGCAGGCACTTGATGCACTCCTCAGCATGGAGAATATCGGCGTCTGTGCAGTAACTGCTGAAACCTGGTTCAGGGCCTGAGAGCACCCCAATACTACAGGCTATACCTCGTGCATGCTTTTTTAAAACCCGGCCGGAGCCGAAGGGAGGGTGTCCATATTCATCCACTAGGGGAGAAATATATAGACCTGATCATCACAAACATGGGGGCAAAATGCTACTAGTGAGATCTGACCACAAACTAATCACCCTGGATATACATATACCACTCCACCCCCAGCACAAAAGACACATTAGAGAAAAACTCGTTCTCATAAAAAAAACAAGGCAGCAAACTTTGAAGAAAAATCAAAACTGGGAGATAAAGACAACCACAAAGCCCATGGGAGGCTGTGGCTGACAAAGTTCAGATGACTGCAAACTAGGCGCCTATAGTCGAGCACCCAAGAGACACACACACTACAAAAGGGTTACAACAGAAACGGACAACTTGGTGCCGGAGTCACAGCCTTAAACTAAATAACAAAAATGTATTTGCAACAGCTGGAGAGAGACAAACAAAAGTACCTCACCAATCATCACGGGTCTCAACATATATCTTATTCTGCCCAGACTAAAAAGCAACTTCAGCTCTATTCAGTAGCATACTGCCCTGCTCAGAGGTGATCTCTGCCCTGACATACAAAAGGCCATGTCAAATCAGGATCTGATGGACATGCTCAAAAAAAAATCCATTGGAACAAGATCCCAGTTCATATTAGGCAGAGCTCTCACTGACTCTCTTCAAGAGAAATCTGATGAGTGGATGGGAGATTTGTGTGAGTAAGAAAGAGAAGCACGTAGACAGTCAGATAAAGTGACAAATGGCCAGTGTGACAAATAAGCTTTAAGCTTTATTGCTGAAAAATGTAACTGTTGTGTCTGTATCTGTATGAGTACTCTGTATTAAATTGCTATGTGAGTGTCTGCATGAACACAGCCAAGCTGTGTGCTAGCTCTACATCTTGGTATGTCGGACAGGTGCAAGCCATGCATGGTAGAGGTGGCAGTTCATCGTTGTCATATTGACCATGAGAACTGGCTCTGCCAAGAGTTGCACTGGCATGTCCACGCCCATGGTTAGATGCACTGCTGCTACCTGAATGTGACTGATGTCTGCTGGATGAGCTCCCCTCACAAGGATGCCCAGGACCATGATCCCATAGTCTGCCACATCTGGGTGTGGACACCTAAACCATTGATGGAGCAGTGGAAGTAGTGTCTTAATGGAAGAGTGATTGGGCACGGCGATGTGGGCTAACAACAGATGATGTGGCTGACCTATCCCCATGAGGATGCCATCCCTTCTCAGCAGATGTTCCATCACAGACACTGCCCGTTCCAACATGTCATTCATCTGATCCCTTGAATCGGCAACACAGTGGAGGCAGTCATGCATGTCAGCTTGTGCCACATCTACAACTCTAAGCATTTCTCTGGAGGACCTAGAGAAATGTGCCTGTGCCTTCATAATGGCTCTAAACATACATCGAGTAGCACAGGAAGACACACCTGTATCAGGAGTAGGATGGACAGCAGTCCACCTCCGAGCACCCCCTAACAAACTTCCTGCATGCTACCCCACCCACCCTTTGTCTATGGCCAGAGTCAAGAGGCACTCAAGACATGGTAACTACACTTCTCTAGTTGAGTGTCTCACCCTCCACCTGTCCAGTATATGAAAGCTCACTAGAATGGGTTGGCATAGGCCTACTGGCTGTGTCCAATGAAATTACAGGGGATGGCTGAACGTCAACCTCAGTGTCAGATTAAACCTCTGCACCACCCAACTGTGCCTCTGTTTGGCCACCATCATCATTATCAGAATCTGCCACTACACTGACATCATGTGGTAAATGCCCTAGACTCACACTGTCAGAATCACTTGTGATAATAAGCAAAAACCACAGGGAAAAAAATTAATAGCTACACTACTATAGTCAAATGTGGGCTAACAAAGTAACAGTGGTGCCTCTAATAGAGACAGTACAGCATACACACAACAGTCCTGACACCCACATCACATATATGGATAAAATTTATATATTTCTTTGAACTGCTCATCACCGCTGACAAACAAGCTATTTAGCTTACCATGTGCAGTTGATGCTATATTTATTGTGGGAAATTGAAAAATGTGTCAAAGTGTGAAGAAAAATAGCCATGAGTGTAGAAGACAGTAATCCCACTGTGAAAACACCTTGGCCTTACACTGACCATGGCCACGTTCTTGTAGTTTAATAGATCACAAGAATACTCACCGGAGAGCTCACAATGTAAAGGTTGAGGGCATTTACTCTAGTCAGAATTTTTTCATTATTTCACCAGCTATATAATCAAAATATTATAGCCTGAACTGATCTGAAACAGACTTAGCATTTTTAATGTTAAAAGAACTTTAATTAAAAAAATACAGTAAAGGTGAGTCATCTTGGACTTGGTAATGCAGCACTACATGGGAGAAGGTAAATTGATAATGGTTGTGAACTCAAGGATATAGTCAGGTTAGAGCACAGAAGGTGGCTGCCCCAGGTGCAAGCTATTTGGGTTATGATCAATGGAAGGTAAAGGTGTGCAGTACCTGCATTAAATACCAATAGTGTAGTTAAGATCATCGCTGAAGCTCTGAAGCACTTGCTGTGAGGTGTTTTAACTGTAGCAAGTTGCTTGTTCTATGTGCAGCATGAGATGATCTTGTTTTATCTATTCACCTTCAAGTTGAGTGCAGAAGGGAGCTGCAGATTGCACCAAATGACCTAGTAAAGGTTCAGCATGTACTGTCTGCTGTTTACTGGTCTGCATTTCCTAGCAGTAGAAATGATTAGTTAAACAACAGGATGTGCTGTCTCAGTACAGAAAAAAATGAAACATCTGAAGTTAGTATGTTTAAAAGTTTAGAACTGGTCTCACAGGCTCAATAAGAAATTCAGCATCTTAGATGTGTTTAAGCATTCATACTTCATCACAATTTATACTGTTTTACGTTGTGAAAATTGACTTGAGAATATATACCTCTCGCTAAACAGGGCATTCCTGGAACTCTGTTAGCCGTTATACTATGCATTTGCGAATTAATTATGTTACTAAAAAGTGACGCAACTGATGAGCTGTATGGCCACCAGTTAAATTTTGTTAAGATTATTAGTCAACAACCTGCTATACTTATTACCAAAGCACACCAACAGCTACCTGGCTATATACCATAGAATACTTGTACACGACAGGAACCACTCTTTCCCATAAGAAAAAGGAAAGGTCAGTGTAACCATAGCTGAGTATCCTGGTGCCCTGACCTATGTAGTTCCCAAAGCTGGACTTCCACAACCAGAAGATTAAAAAAAAAAAAAACTCTTCTATCAAACCCACTTTGGTCCTCTCTGAAATTGCAGCTACAGATGTTTAACAAGTTGCTTGCTACAGTAGCACATCGACATGCACAGAATGCTTAAGCACTTCAGACCATTGCAGTACTGATATTGTTTTACGAAGCTTCAGTACATTATTTTCTTGCAGCCTCATAAAGAACTGCTGGAACTGCACTCCTCTCCATCAGCAGCTGCCAATCATACCCCAAATAACAGCCTAAGGCAGCTATTCCCTTCAGCACAGCCTAGTTACAGCTCTGCTAGGAAGTGCAGTGTGAGTAAAGGCTGGACAGACTGGACTTGGTGCACTACCTTCAGTTATACTCGCTGTGTGACAGTAGGACCTGATGTTCTTTTGATGGCAGATGGTCATGTAACAGACACTTTCTAAAAAGCAACAGAGATCTTGCTTTCTCCATTGCTTTAGAAAGTATCTCGCTATGTTAAAGGAGTTTAGCATAGCGAGACAGCTTTAAAAAAGCAACGGAGATCTTCCTTTCTCCATTGCTTTTTTTAAAGCTGTCTCACTATGTTAAACTGCTTTAACATAGCGAGACACTTTTTAAAAAGCAACAGCGATCTTGCTTTCTCCATT
Organism: Protopterus annectens; assembly: GCF_019279795.1. Taxonomy (NCBI): domain Eukaryota; kingdom Metazoa; phylum Chordata; order Ceratodontiformes; family Protopteridae; genus Protopterus; species Protopterus annectens. Next base: position 478,182,458 of record NC_056742.1, on the reverse strand, counting down.
GCTGTAAGAAAAAAAAAAGACTTATTCTAATGGAAAAAGTCCGGGCGACTGGATCTTTTTTCATTAGTATAAGACTGATTTACAACGTACACGCTGACCAATCACGGTGCACATTTTGGAATATTAATAGGGGGTCATTGTATAATTCCTGGTAGAATATATTTTCTAAACATAGTATTACCATACATGTTTTTTTCTTTTAGGGAATAACAGGCCTTCCAGGTTCTAAAGAGCCTTCATTGACCATATTCTTCATTAGTTCAACATTTCTAATTACTTTATACCTTTTTAGCATTGCTGCTGAAACATTTCTCAAACCTACCATGTTATAGAAATGACAATTCATGTTTTAGCTAATTTCAGTTTACAGAGGTAATTACATATACTTTTACTCAAATTTTACTAAAATAAGACTTAGTGTTTAGAATAATTTGCCATTTCATAATGTAAATTAATTAGAGCTTCATCTAAGAATTATCTGTTAAACTTCATAAATGCTGAAGCAGAAATAAGTTGCTTTTAAATGATTATCTAAAGATGGCAGAAAAGATACAATGAAATATGCAAATGTTTTTTTCAGATTTTCATAAACTGCAAACTGGCCATCTGTAGGGCAAAATGGAGTTGCATCCTATCAGGTGTTATCTTAAGCTTAACTACTGCCATTGGCTTTTCCAATAATATGTTGATTCTGCTAACTCTATCCTGCATTGCTTATATGGAGAAAAAGCTTACGCTATCTGAGATAATACTTTTCAGTTTATTAATATCAAACCTGGTGTTACTCTTCAGTTTAAAGCTGCCTTGCTCTCTTCTAGTGTTTGAAGTGAAACAGTTTTACACTGACCTTATCTGCAAGTTTGTTGCACATTTGATGAGATTGCCTTGTGTAATGATCATTGGTCTAAACTGTCTTCTGAGTTGCTTTCAGGGAGCAACACTGGCCTCATCTAATCCAACATGAGCTGTTGCTAAAAGCAAAATGCAAAAATATCTTAGGTTTCTAATTGCATTTATTTTTATTTTAAGTAAATTGTCCAATTTAAGTTCAGCATGATATCCTGTTGTAAGTTGTAACACTACAGACCTTATAGGTTTATAGGTTCATAGGTGTTTACTAGGCTAATGACCACAAGGGCCTTTTTAAGCATAGCCATGCAGCCCAAATCTCTGACCAGTTCTGATACCCTTGATAAGTGTAAGCAGGGGCTTAGGAGATGAAACATTTACAAGCAGGGGCCTGGGAGATGAACCATTTACAGGTTTCCTGTGTCCATTACAGACATAGGTGCCAAAGCAGGGATACATTTCCTGGTCCCCATCCAATTGTACAAGTTGCATCTGAATTGGGTTAGGGAGGAACTCTGCTTCATGTGGATGAGGAGCCTGTTCCAGAGATGGGGTAGTCTCTGGGATACATACCTGTCTCTCCAGTAGGTCCTATATATATATATCACAGGCAAGGTTTAAGTCTTTAGAACAGATAATTATGCTGCTATTTATTCTGTGGATATGCAGGAGGTCTATCAGAGTGGGCTTTGCCAATGCCCTGTATGCCAGGCATAGATCTCCCCTCAAAAGCCTGTAGGAGACAGAATACAGGGATAGGGCCTTGAGACGGTCTGCATAGGACATTTTACTTATGCCCTGTATTCTTTTAATAACTAACCTCTGTGGATGTTCCAGTTGTTGGATATGCCTGGTTAGGTACATACCAAAGGGGATGTTGTATTTAATGATAGGTCTGATAAATGCCGAATACAGTGGAGCAATAGGTTTCTTGGACATAGATGCCATACATTTGTTTATAAATTGTGCTACATAGAATGATTTCCTCACTGCTGTAGACACATGATGGTCAAATGCTAGATTACTGTATATGTGTATCCCTAAATCCCTGACTAGTGGGTCAACTCTAAGGGGTGTGTTGTCAATATGATAATGACCAGGGGTGCATGATTTCCTGAAGGATAGTGTTATGCATTTATCGTATTTCATTTTAGCCCAAGGCTCTGACACCAGTTGTTTATCTGCATCATCCCTTCCTGGAGAACATTTGTGTCAGTATGGGATTCAATGTCAGCTCCTAATTTGTAATCATCTACAGATTTAGTCAGGCAGAAACTATTGATATTAGCCTTGACTTCAGAGAAGTAAATGCCAAAAAGGAGCAGTCCAAGGACCAGTTCCTGAGGGACTGCACTTGTGACTAGCCTCTTTATAGAGGTGGACTCCTCAGTTCTAACTTCCTGGGTCCTGTTTGTGAGCCATTTGGCTGTCCACCAGGTGACATACAGGTTTGTACCTAACCTCTTGAGTTAGTCAACAGTGCTTGAGTGAGGTATTATGTCACATGTCTTGTCCGGTATTATTTCACATGTCTTGTCCACGTCAAGGTAGGTAGTGTCAACCATTTTGCTCTCATCCATTGCTTTCGTGACCTTCTCAAAGATGTCCACCAGGTTGAGTAGACACAACCTGCCCTTGATGAAACCAAATTGAGTTGGGTACACTGTCTGGAGGTTGACTATATCACTATTGATCATTTTCCTGATAATTCTTTCCATGTCTTTACATATACTAAGACTAGTGAGACTAACAGGTCTGTAGTTTCCAGGGTCTGTACATAGTCCACCTTTGTGCAAAAGGATGACTGATGCTGTTCTCCATTCATGAGGCACAAAGCTTGTTCAGCATCTATAATTAAATAGCAAGTCCAGAGGTCCAAATGGGTCATATTTCATGCTATTTAGAAGGCATCCTGGGATATTGTCTGGGACCATTGATGCAGTGTTCTTGGCCTTAGGAAGAGCATTAAGGACCTCTTCCCTTGTGATAGCAGGGGGAGTTATATTTGATGTTATTCCCTGAGGGAAGGTTGAGGGGGAGAGAGGGAAAAGGTAGAGCTGAATTTATCAGCCAGTAGGTTTGCTATAGCTTCTGGCTCAGTATAGGTGCCTTCAATTGCAATGAGCTCTGCACACAATTGTGTATTGCCTTTGAGGTTGCAGACATAGCTAAAGAATGCCTCATGGTTGTACTTGGCCTGGGAGGCCAAATTTACCTCAAACATGACTTTTATAGACTTTATTTGTCCTCTGAGTTGTTTTTATAGTTTAATGAGAGGGTCCCCTATTAGAAGACTGAAGATGCATTCTTTTGAATGCATCTTGGTCGAACTCAAGAGATGGAAATGGCAAATGATCGAAGCAGCTTTTAAGTGAATTTTTTCCCTGGGAAAGAATTTGCTTGGCCACTTCGTTACTTTGGCATTTTTGGCACTGTAGTGCAGTCTCGGAGTTGGTATATTTAAGTAGGGGTGGGGGGGTGAAGCCCCCCTCACATTTAATGTAACGTTTAAAGTGTTTTATTTTTTTTTTTGTTGTTGTTGTTGTTGGAACAGCTATTTTTTTCCCTAGGAAAAAAATCGCTGTTCTGACAGTTCGAAATTGTAAGCTTTCGCTTACATAAGGTCGATTAGTCACCGTTCACTTTTTTAAGTGTTCGGTGATCTAATATAGACCCAATGAGAGTGCTTATATCCTGCTGGGTACTGTACCTCCTAATGTTTACCATGATTTTCTTCCTTTTGTTATATAGCCTATTGATTTTCTGATTCCACTAGGGTGACTTGTTTTTTTTTTAGTTAGTTCTCTTCTTCTTCCTGGTGGGTACAGCTGCCTCTATGCATCTGTTAACTAGCTTGTACAGGGTTTCTGTGAACAGTTCTGCATAGGCAGCAGTGTCTCAGGCTTTATGGCGGCTTGAAAATTTGCCAGGTTATCACATAATAGCAGGAAGTTAGCCTGGAGATCCAAGTTTTATTTTTACTTCAAAGGAAAACATTTCATGGTCTGACCTTACCAGGGAAGACATTACAGTAGGGGCTATGCAGCACTTTCCCATATTAGAGAGGACCAGCTCCAGTATGGTTGCATCCCTGGTTGATGTATTGATAATCTGGTCCAGGGAGTTTGTGTTTACAAAATCCAGCAATCTTTGTGCCTGTATGTTTGGTGTTGTATAGGATTCCCAGTTAATAATGTGGTAATTAAAGTCACCCATGAATATGGTGGATGGTGCAGTGGTATAGCGGTTAGTATTGTTACCTCACAGCATAAGGCTCTCTAGCTCATTTCTCAGCTGGGGTGCCTTCTGTTTGGAGTCTCCATGTCCTCCCTGCATTCGTGTGGGTTTCCTTTGGGTGTTCCAGTTTTCTCCCACATTCCAAAGGCATTCCATAGGTGAATTGGACACTCTAAATTGGCTCTAGGTGTGAGTATGTGCATGTGAGTGTGTGGTGCACCCTCTGTGGGGGGTTGGGCCTTGTGCTAGCAACCTGATCCTGTAACTCCTGTACCTGTTATAGAAACAATGAGTGTTGTGGGCACTCGTTGCCTGATGTGCTGAATGCACAGGAGCGCATCCAGGATACAGGATGAATATTGTATTGAATTGGATGATGAGCGATTCCAGTAAGTTTAAATACATGGTATGGGTTTCCTGGGTCATAGAGGGGGACCTATAGCTTCCATGGAAGTGGTATTGGGTTTCGCCTAGGGGTGATTTGAACAAGGAGCAAATCCAGTGCATTGTCCTCTTTCACCAGCATTGAGGTATATTTATTTTTCATGTATATCAAGACACATCCACCTTTATTCCCTGTCAGTGTAGTACCTGGTCAAAATGTGTGGAAGGCATTATAACCTTACAATGTTGGTGTGGTCTCTGCAACTTTAAACCATGACTCAGTGACTGCACAGACATTAACATTCTCTAAGGTAAAGAGAGCTTCTAGGGAGTGGAAATTTTTGTTTAGACTCCTAGCATTGAGCAGTAATACCTTTAGATTTTCTTGAATTTGATTTGCTATGTCGGAAGTACTTTTAGTTTGGCATTGCCTAAAAAAGGCACTATGGAGAAAATAATGTTTTAGCTAATATTTGAAAGCATAGAGGGGAGACGTGCAAACCATCCCTGGCAAAGCAGCATGGCTTGTTGAACAGCTCCTTCCATGCTGACAAATATTGCATCCCTTAGAATGACACCAAAAACTAAGCCAATTATTAAAGTCAGTCATCTTTTGTTCATATTGTGGCATCATCCTTAAAGAAGGTAAAATGCTGCTCATTGCTAGACTAATGTCAGCCTGAGACACATATTCTGAGAGTTCCATGATGTCTATCTTCATATAGTCTGGGGAGGTACATCTCAGGTCATTTACTTCCACATGGACTATGAATGAGTCATACTGGTACACGTAGTCCAATGATCTGAGTGCATGTGTATTGTGGTAGATCATAGCCCCTGATAAGCAACTGACATTGACTTTCTCCTTACTCAGCCTGGTGAGAGGGACATCAGTGTATCGAATAATGAGTCTCCAATGACCATAATGTTGGATTGTGTGGTGGTTTGCCTTATGGGCTTAGAAGAAGTAGAGGCTCTATGAGATGTGTCTCTATGTGTTGATGTAGGTGTTGTTTTGAAAGAATACATTTGGGGCTTCTGAGAGTATTTTTTTATGTGTACTTCATCAAGGAGGTCTTTGGAGATTAGGAAGGTTACATTTAAGTGGCTCAGCATATGTGGGTCTACATGTCTGCTTTGAATTGTATGTGATGGGTGCAGCATGTATACTACTGACAACCTTATTGACATTAGGAGTACTTTTATGTGAGAGCTTTGCCTCCAGTGATATAGTGTTAATACATTTTTCACAAACCATATCAGTTTGTTTGAGAATTAACTGGTTGTCAGTGAACATGAAGCAATTTCTACATTGCCTCAGGATGCCCATATATACCAAGCTGATAACAGAGATTGTGGGAAAGTTAACATCCGTGGTAACAGACCCTTTTTTATTGATTAGACAGGTGGAGTGAGAATATAAAGCAATATCAGGAGTATTCGGTTTGGAACTATGGGGACAGTGCTTGTCACTGCAAACTAGTTGTCCTGTGTGCAACTAGGTATTGATGAAACTTCAATCGTGATTTCACAGGAAAAAATGTGATTCAAGGTGTCTGTACAGGGCATTGCCAAAAACTTGATGGGAAACTAGTACGTAGACCCTGAAAATTTAAGAATGAACTATTTAAGCAGATATTCTGAAGTTAGAAACAAATCAGGCCGTACTTACTGAAAACAAAGAATTAGCTTGTCAAGAATGATGAATCGAGGGTAGTCGCATGAATGGCTACTGCCTGGCTATTACTAGTGCTGGTCTCACCACAACTTCACTCTGCTGGGATACAATGCTTCTTTGCTTCTTCTCTCACCAGAAGCAAAACATTAGCACCAATACCAAGGTGAGAAGTAGGCCACAGCCTCTTTGGTGATCCACAGTCTTGTCCCAGATGATGCAAGGGACTGTAGGCTTGTTGTAGCCTTTTCCTGGTAGATGTCTTGAATAGCAACCAGACAAATTAGGAACATCAAGCAAAGACACTAACCGCCCACCTAGAAACAGTCAGGAATGAACGCAGTCTGCTTCTCCTCCTCTCACCAGGAGTAGAATACAAGCACAAATATCAAGCTGTTACCTATGAAGCAGTTGTTACACTTTCTGGTGATCAGCAGTCTCCAGGAAATAATGTTCCTGTGCTCCTTCTCTCAACAGGAGAAAAAAAAGCACTAATCCCAAGATCACTACTGAGAGGCAGAATTGGGCTCGCCAATAACTGGTAAACTTGCAATAGATGTTTAAAGGTAAAATGAAAAAAAATGGGATACTATTCTAAGCACTGTAGTGTGTACTAAGCAGTTAGATCCGAAAAGGGGATAACTTAAGCTTTAGCTGTCTGGGTGGAGAGCCACTAATTTTAAAAGAGCAAGATAGATTGAAAAGGTGTGGACACTTTTATATTCTGGTTCTATGGAATACAGAGAGATGACCAATAACATTAAATAGTTGAAAAGGAGTTATTTCACAAAACAATAATTTTGTGCTTACTCATAGAAGCCAGTGAAAGGGGAGAGGGCAGGAGATAAAGGGCAGACAACCAGAAAGACAGCTGTGTTTAAGAATACAAAAGCAACAGACTGGAAAAAAAATGTGTGACTCATAAGAGATGCAGTTGTGGTCACGTTCCAAGTTTTAATATGCATTAAAAGCAGAATACAAGTAAAACACAGTGTAAAGAAAACAAATCATAATATACACACTAGAACAAGGCAATAAAGTAATACAAAATACAAGAAAGCAAAGCAAATTAACCTTTCTCTCACAGTAAGTTGTGGCAAAATCTGGATGTTTTTTCCAGTAAAGCTTTGAAATGTTTTATTTTACCCCATAATTCGAAGGTTTAGTTCTTAGCTCCACCCACTCAGTTCACAGATATTTAACCTTAACTGACCTGTTCAAACTTCTGTGTGACTCCTTAACTGACCTGTTCTAATTTCTGTGAGACTGACAAGAGACACAGCTGTGGTCTCTTTCCAAGTTTTAATATGCAATTAAGAGCAGAATACAAGTAAAACAAAGTGTAAAGAAAGCAAATCACAATATAGAAAACAGAATAATGCAATAAATTACTACAAAGTACAAGAAAGCAAAAGCAAACTACCCTTTTGTCAGAGACTGGTTGATTTTTTCCAGTAAAGCCTAACATACACTATTGATTTGGACTACAGCCTTTCAATTTATCCTGATAGTTTTTTTTGTATTTATTGGGATGATTTCCTTTGCTAGAGATGTACTCTTTGTAATCCTTATGGGTATAGCAAGCATTTACATACTTGTGACTGAAAGACAAATGAAAGGGAAGAGACGCTCTGATCAAAAGCAAGAAAACTCAGCAGTAAAATATGCAGGAAAATGATTTTTACAATTGTTAACATGTATGTTCTGATTTTTTGACTAGAGAACATCATTTGGTTTTATCAGATTTCATTTTTTGATCAAGCCAGTCCTGCTTTAACTGGAATTCATATATATCTTCAGTTTTGTTTCTCCACTGTATTTCCTTTTTTGTACTACTTGCTTTCAATAGAAAAGTTAAATATCTGCTCAGGTGCTCGTTAACTTAGCAAAAAAAAAAAAAAGAGACAGATCACTATCTGTATGGTTCCATGCATTCCATCCATGACTCATGCATTAACATTGCTCTAGTGCTCAGTTTTCTAACCACTTGTCTGCAACCTGACTAAGGAAGAAGTGAGAAAACATCTACTTATTTACTGCATTTTATATGCAAATCTCAATGAGTCAAAGATCCTTTCAATTGGCAGCTTGAAGAGTTTTAGTCTATCACTTAACCAGGCCCTGCTTACTAATATATATAATATATGAAACCATTATAACAATTATTATACAGTGATAGCTCATTACTATTCAAAACTGTGCACCCCATTATAACAATTATTATACAGTGATAGCTCATTACTATTCAAAACTGTGCACACTGATTGATCAGCCCAACCAGTGTGCCTGTTGCAAATCAAGCATATACCAAATGAAAAAAAATTCTGGTTGCTGAAGTACCATTGAGCAGCCAGACTTTCTTTTATTAATATATGCCATGTAGGCGTATGTTTCAACTATCCAGATTTTCACAGAATGCCCATATTTGTGCCTCATATTTTTGGCCTATTCCTCATAAAACCTTTGGTTTTTCTGAGAAATCAGTGAGGAGGAAAGTCACTAAACAATGACACACATTTCAGTTTCAAACTTCATATCCTTCAGACAATGCACGATAACACATTTTTTTTTAATTCTAGCAGATTTCTAAGTTCATAAGAGCAACATTTACAATTGATCCCTATTTTAGGGCCTTGGTCCCCCATTATTTAAGGCTTTGTCCACATTTCTTGAGCTAAGAGATCAAGAGGTACATATGGAGGGCAGAGCAAAGACAAGGAAAATCAAGTACATTTTGCAAAACTAAAGAAACCTCCCTGATTTTCCTTGTTTTTCTACCCTTTCTGTCACATATCTCTAAACTGGCTGGATTTTATAGTTAAACAAAGGGCAACAGAGATCTTCTGTTCTCAACTGCTTGTTTTCAATATCACTGATGCACTGTGTGAGCATGGGAACATGAGCCCCACACCCATGCCCAGTACTTCAACAAATGTAGAAGAACGAAGAAACAATGTGGAGGAGAATTACAGCATCATTATGCAAAGACATTATTTAAGAAAAATAAGCAATCTCTTTCTTAAATAATGTCATTGTGTAATAGCAATAACTAATAAGTGGGAGTGGGTATATTGAGGATTTAGCCAGGGTTGGCGTTGTTTAATTACTCAGGCTTTGCCCTTGTGATCAAACCACACAATCTGTGGGTAAATCCTCAATATAGCCACACCCACTCATCAGTTATTGCTTAAATAAAGTGCTCGTTAAAGGTTTGACAGAAAAGTACCATGGGGAGGGCTATCTATTTTGACAGTCAGTAGAACACATACTCACAGCAATAAAGAGTAGAATAGGAATTCTCCAACATCTGATTCCAGTGTTTGGATTGAGAATTAAGAGATTTCATTGGACAGTTAGGTAATGTCCACACAAAAACATTTGGTCTCACAAATAATGTTTTTTATTTTCTATTTAGGTTAAAAAATGTAATGCTTTGACCACACACTGGAGTTTTTTGAACAGTTGCATTTTTGCTGTAGATCAAAAAGCTATTATGTAAATCCCAGAATTAAATACTGTAGATTAATGTTGATGATGTCAGGAGCAACATGTAAAGGCCTGTGCATCAGTATCAGAGCTGGATGTTCAGTGTGTCATGCAATATGTTTGCACCTACTTTTTTCAGAATCATAAAGCACCATTTTCTTTAACCAACATTGTTCTTTATTTGGAAATCAGAGCACATATTTTACATCACATCTGCTTACAATATCAATGGTGTAACATCTCAGTGCTAAAACTTAAGTTGAGGAAAGATTTCATACATTATGATTGCTAGGCAGTGTTTTGGATATAAAAAAATGACAGATTTAGATTTCTGGCAGTTTAGCTCAAGTGGTTAATGCTGTGTGCAGTAATTGTGTCATTCTGGCTTTGATTCCATCTATTTCCACTTATAAAGTGTTGGAAACTGAGCAACTCAATTAATCTAACAGTGTTTCTGGATTGCCCTTGCAAAGAGGCAATTATGTCCAATGGGTTTACTTGTTTAAAAAAAAAAAAATACTTTGAGATATGTTCACAGTCAAGTTGTTATATGTCGTTTATTGTTTTAAAACCAGATGTTTTATTTTTATAATACAGAATATCAGTGGGTGATAATATGATGTTGAAAATATAATTTTTTTCTTTAAGATTTTCTGTTGCACGTCTATCTTCATAACATCTCAGCCTTATTTCATATCTTGTTTCATTTGTGTATTTACACAAACTTTATTACGGACTCTGTATGTTTGCAAACTGACTAATTTGCTCATGGACTTAATCCACTCATAAATAAAATATGCTACTGAATGGGAAATTAATATACATTTAAGTAACTCTGTTCTTTTATTGATCCAGGAACTTCTTCAGAGTAATAATGCATTTGCATTCATTCACATTTATTCCTCTCTAACATGTCATATGACTAAAATCAGTTGACCAATTGTCTCATCTAACAACGTACTGATCACCCCAAACTAAGAAAGTAGCAGAAAAAAAAAAACAGCGTGCGTCCATGCAGCCTGAGTGTTCAAAAGATCAAAAAAAAAAAAGAGAAAGAGACAGATCACTATCTGTATGGTTCCATGTATTCCATCCATGACTCATGCATTAACATTGCTCTAGTGCTCAGTTTTCGAACCACTTGTCTGCAACCTGACTAAGGAAGAAGTGAGACAACATCTACTTATTTACCACATTTTATATGCAAATCTCAATGAGTCAAAGATCCTTTCAATTGGCAGCTTGAAGAGTTTTAGTCTATCACTTAACCAGGCCCTGCTTACTAATATATGTAATATATGAAACCATTATAACAATTATTATACAGTGATAGCTCATTACTATTCAAAACTGTGCACCCCATTATAACAATTATTATACAGTGATAGCTCATTACTATTCAAAACTGTGCACCCCATTATAACAATTATTATACAGTGATAGCTCATTACTATTCAAAACTGTACCCCATTATAACAATTATTATACAGTGATAGCTCATTACTATTCAAAACTGTGCACCCCATTATAACAATTATTATACAGTGATAGCTCATTACTATTCAAAACTGTGCACCCCATTATAACAATTATTATACAGTGATAGCTCATTACTATTCAAAACTGTGCACCCCATTATAACAATTATTATACAGTGATAGCTCATTACTATTCAAAACTGTGCACACTGATTGATCAGCCCAGCCAGTGTGCCTGTTGTAAATCAAGCATATACCAAATGAAAAAAATTCTGGTTGCTGAAGTACCATTGAGAAGCCAGACTTTCTTTTATTAATATATGCCATGTAGGCATGTGTCTCAACTATCCAGATTTTCACAGAATGCCCATATTTGTGCCTCATATTTTTGGCCTATTCCTCATAAAACCTTTGGTTTTCTGAGAAATCAGTGAGGAGGAAAGTCACTAAACAATGACACACATTTCAGTTTCAGACTTCATATCCTTCAGACAATGCATGATAACACATTTTTTTTTAATTCTAGCAGCTTTCTAAGTTCATAAGAGCAACATTTACAATTGATCCCTATTTTAGGGCCTTGGTCCCTCATTATTTAAGGCTTTGTCCACATTTCTTGAGCTAAGAGATCAAGAGGTACATATGGTGGGCAGAGCAAAGACAAGGAAAATCAAGTACATTTTGCAAAACTAAAGAAACCTCCCTGATTTTCCTTGTTTTTCTACCCTGTCTCATATCTCTAAACTGGCTGGATTTTTATAGTTAAAGAAGGACAACAGAGATCTTCTGTTCTCAACTGCTTGTTTTCAACATCACTGATGCACTGTGTTAGCATGGGAACATGAGCCCCGCACCCATGCCCAGTACTTCAACAAATGTAGAAGAATGAAGAAACAATGTGGAGGAGAATTACAGCATCATTATGCAAAGACATTATTTAAGAAAAATAAGCAATCTCTTTCTTAAATAATGTCATTGTGTAATAGCAATAACTAATAAGTGGGAGTGGATATATTGAGGATTTACCCAGGGTTGGCTTTGTTTAATTACTCAGGCTTTGCCCTTGTGATCAAACCACACAATCTGTGGGTAAATCCTCAATATAGCCACACCCACTCATCAGTTATTGCTTAAATAAAGTGCTCGTTAAAGGTTTGACATAAAAGTACCATGGGGAGGGCTATCTATTTTGACAGTCAGTAGAACACATACTCACCCCAATAAAGAGTAGAATAGGAATTCTCCAACATCTGATTCCAGTGTTTTGATTGAGAATTAAGAGATTCATTGGACAGTTAGGTAATGTCCACACAAAACATTTGGTCTCACAAATAATGTTTTTTTTTTTTCTATTTAGGTTAAAAAATATCATGCTTTAACCACACACTGGAGTTTTTTGAACAGTTGCATTTTTGCTGTAGATCAAAAAGCTATTATGTAAGTCTCAGAATTAAATACTGTAGATTAATGTTTATGATGTCAGGAGCAACATGTAAAGGCCTGTGCATCAGTATTAGAGCTGGATGTTCAGTGTGTCATGCAATATGTTTGCCCCTACTTTTTTCAGAATCATAAAGCACCATTTTCTTTAACCAACATTGTTCTTTATTGGGAAATCAAAGCACATATTTTACATCACATCTGCTTACAATATCAATGGTGTAACATCTCAGTGCTGAAACTTAAGTCGAGGAAATATTTCATACATTATGATTGCTAGGCAGTGTTTCAGATTTAACAAAATGACAGATTTAGATTTCTGGCAGTTTAGCTCAAGAGGTTAATACTGTGTGCAGTAATTAAGTGTTATTCTGGCTTTGATTCCATCTATTTCCACTTATAAAGTGCTGGAAACTGAGCAACTCAGTTAATCTAACAGTGTTTCTGGATTGCCCTTGCAAAGAGGCATTTATGTCCAATGGGTTTATTTGTTTAAAAATTAAAAAAAAATACTTTGAGATATGTTCACAGTCAAGTTGTTATATGTCATTTATTGTTTTAAAACCAGATGTTTTATTTTTATAATACAAAATATCAGTGGGTGATAATATGATGTTGAAAATATTTTTTTTTCTTTAAGATTTTCTGTTGCACGTCTTTCTTCATAACATCTTAGCCTTATTTCATATCTTGTTGTTTCATTTGTGCATTTACACAAACTTTATTATGGACTCTGTATGTTTGCAAACTAACTAATTTGCTCATGGACTTAATCCACTCATAAATAAAATATGCTACTGAATGGGAAATTAATATACATTTAAGTAACTCTGTTCTTTTATTGATCCAGGAACTTCTTCATAATAATAATGCATTTGCATTCATTCACATTTATTCCTTTCTAACATGTCATATGATTAAAATCAGTTGACCAATTGTCTCGTCTAACAACGTACTGATCACCCCAAATAAGAAAGTAGCAGAAAAAAAAACAGTGTGCGTCCATGCAGCCTGAGTGTTCAAAAGATCAACCCAACAAAACAATCCAAAAAAATGGCTCACATAGTATCCACAATCCCAAACCATGCAGTCCAACACACCATAATAACTTGAGTACTCACAACAAAAACAATAAAAATGAGAATACTTAATAACATACAATTAATAAAGCCATGGTTTAACACTTTTTTCACTATCACAAATGGGACTTCTTCATGGTCTAAATTACTTCAGTGAAAACCCATTTCAGCATATGGCTGTTTGCCAAATGCTAACAACCAAAATCTGACTGTCAAAAAGCCATATTAGCAAATTCTTTCCTAGGGAAAAAAAACCCTTGGCCAACCTAAAACCACACAAAATTAAAAACACTCCAAAGTGGGGGGCTTCTAACTAACTAAATCAACTCCAAGATTGCACTATAGTGGGGAAAAGGGTAAATTGCTGATGATGAACAAGTGTTTTTTCCCCTAGGAAAACATTTGCTGAAATGGCCTTTTGACAGAGTTAGATTTCAGTGGTTACTGTTTAGCAAAGAGCCGTTCCCTGTAAAGGGGTTTTGTGGCAGTAATATAGACCCCTTCTTTAGAACCATATGGGAATTTGGAAACACAATTTGAATATCTTTCTCATTCAAGCACATGCAAAGGCATGAGCCAATCACAAGTCAATAACTTATTTAAAAAAGCATTAATTAATAGCACTGTAATAAGGTTACAATAGGTTAAAATATAAAACTTATCACAAAATAGCATATGTAAAAATATAAGAAATCATATAAAAATAATATATTATATAAAATAACACATCCCAGACTTTATTTATTCTAAATCTTATCACCATGTCAGAAGAGTTAAACAATAATTTTAAATTCAATTTCCTTTAAATAATGTTAGCTCTATCAAAGTGTCAGGTAGATTCATAGACACTATGGGCACAAACTTCTACCTTTTAATAAACAATTTAAAATAACTAAATATATAAATCAGTATAGTTAAATATATTAAATCCTTTGAAAGTATGCATGATGTCCTCATCTGTCACCTCAATATCTTCATTGCTGTTACTAGAAAAACTTTGAAAAATGAATGGTTCCAGTTGTTCCTACCTACTACGTCCCCTCCCCCAGTTCTCTTCTCTCTCTACAGCCCCCATTGGATGGGCTAAAAAAGCTTCTTTATTTTGGACATTACCTAGTATTTTAGAAACCTGATTATTTTGAAGTCCTTCAGATCTCCTTAATGGTGGAAAGTTAATGTCAAAGTTGTCATCAACAGTTCTTTCTCCATTAATTTCAGGGGTAGTAGTTTACATTTTGAATAGTTGGTGGTTCACCCAAATCACATTCATTATGAATAATATTAGGTTGTAAATCATCCGTATTAAACATCCCTTTGGGTATAGGGTATACCTTATGCAGCCTATAATCAGTCTCATGTCTCAATAATTTCTTTTGTTTTCTCTTTAGATTACTGGAAAACTAAAAAAACTGCTCCAAACCAAAACCAAAAGGCATGGACACCAGAGGTTTTGGTTTGGAGCAGTTTTTTTGGTTTTGGTTTGGAGCAGTTTTTTTTAGTTCTCCAGGTATTCTGTGTCTTTTTAAGTTTATGTGGAGTTCTCTTTAGATTAATATTAATCTATTCTACTTTTTCAAATATATTCTCATATCTAGTATAATTATGCTTAAAAATAAGCCCCTATTGATGTTATCATTTAACACATTTAGTTCTTCAAACAACTTTTGTATCTGCATATTCCATTTAACAATAAACTGCATTAATTCCAGACCGTGTCTGTCAAACATTGTAAATAATTCATTATAGTAATTATTTATACACTTGCAAACCCTTAGGTACACTTTTGAATGTAATACTTTCAGTCAAATAAATATTGTCCACCTGTAGGCTACGCACCTTGTTCAGTTTCCTTGTAAATGATGTCAGCATAGTGTTAAAAAAATCCATTAAAATTACCAGGTTCAGTCAAATTGAAGTCAAATTAAACCACATATGTAGATCCATTCCATGGGGAGTACAACTAAAATTTCTTCCATCCAAGTCCTGCATGTCTTTGGAACCAGCTGCATGTCATGCAACACCATTAAAACTTCCTGAAACATTCACTTCTGCCCTATGGCTTCCCATGGAATTAGAACAAACCTATCCTATATCCTGCTGGAGGGGTGGTGGCTTGAACCAGTTTTTTGATATTATTAATTAAAATACCCACTTGCTGGATCAGTAATCAAATTAATTGCATGGGAACTAAAATTATCTTTTGCAATTTCATCAAGAAAGGATAAAACATCAGATCTACTGTTATTAGCCATAGTAGATTCAAATTAAAACACTTCCCTCTGTAAAAAAAAAAAGTTAAAATGGTTTGTCCTGCAGCCTGGGAAGAGACACTGCAATGGTGAGAGTAAGAACCAAAAATGCAGCAGAAAAAACAGCATGTGTCCATGCAGCCTGAGTGTTCAAAAGACCAAAGCAACAAAACAATCCAAAAAAGTCTCACTTCATGTCCACAATCCCAAAACATGCAGTCCAACACACCAAAATAATTTGAGTATTCAGAACAAAAACAATAAAAATGAGAGTACTTAAAAGAACATTAATATACAATTAACAAAACCATGGTTTAGCTCTTTCATCCCTATCACAAACTGGACTTCTTCAGAACCATATGTGAATCTTGAAACACAATTTAAATATCTTTCTCCTTCAATAACATGCAAAGGCATGAACCAATCACAAGTCACTAACTTATTTAAGAAAAAAATAATTAATAGCATTTAATAAGGTTACGGTAGGTTAGAATATAAAAATATAGGTTAAAATATAAAACTTATCACAAAATAGAATTAGAAACTGGACCATTCAAGCTATAACCACAGGTCACACCAAGCTTTAATTTCCAAATCTCTCTATGGTCTTTAGTGTTTAAAGTGTGGTCAAAAAGGCTCCTAGAAACTAAAATTAGAACAAAGAGAGTTGATTTGGTAATTAAAGCTTGGTGCAACCTGTGGCTATGGCTTGAATGACCAAGTTTATATTGTCCCAGCATTAAAAATTAGATCTAACAATGTCTAGGATGTGTTATTTTATAGTATATATTTTTATATGATTTTTTTGTGTTTTTACATATGCTATTTTGTGATAAGTTTTATATTTTAACCTACTGTAACCTTATTAAAGTGCTATTTATTAATGATGTTTTAATACATTTTTGACTTGTGATTGGTTTATGGCTTTGCATGTGATTGAAGGTGAAAGATATTTAAATTTTGTTTCAAGATTTGCATATGGTTCTGAAGAAGTCCTATTTGTGAAAGGGATGAAAGCACTAAACTGTAGTTTTAGTAAATGTATATTAAAGTTATTTTAAGTGCTCTCACTTTTATTGTTATTGTTCTAAATATTCAAGTTATTTTGGTGTGTTGGATTGCATGGTTTACATTTGTGGACATTACATGAGCCATTGTATGGACTACTACAAACTAAAAAGAAAGTGTCACTTACTAAATGAGCACTCAAAATAAATAAATAATATAAATGTAATTATTTGACAAGAGCAAATACAGATTATGTAGCTAATTTATAAGAACATCCTTCTAAAGTACAGCTGATATTAATTGTTTAATTTAACCTAGAGATACTATCAGCAGCTAACTAAAGCTAAAAAATAACTAATCTCTAGTTCATTTTTAAAGTTCTTCCCCTTTATATATTGCTATTGATTACTAACAGCAAAGAATAAACCTTCATAATATGTATATTTATACAGGAAACATTTTTGACAAATGAAATGTTATTACTTTAAAAATGTGTCAGCACTCTAGATCATCATAATAATTTTATTAATGCAAATTTGAGGGAAAGCCTACTGTTTGTCAATAGACAGCTGATTGCTGTTCATAACATCAACACTGGAAGGTAACTTGCATATTGTAATACCAGTCAAACTCAGAGAAGAGTGAGATGGTAAGTACTGTAATGTGATCCTTTTTCTGTGTTCTCCAAGTCTTTACAATCTTGGCGTTAATGCACATACAGTGCAGCATGGGTAGCTCACCCCCATATGGATGAGAGATGACCCTGCCAAAAAAAAAAGTTTTTGTTTTCTGATCTTTGGAATATCACTGCTTGGTTAGTGGACTTCCAAAGATGTTATGTGTTTTTGGGTCAAATAATCACATTTTGGTTAAAGGAGATTATTTATTGTAAACTCAATAAGAATATTGATTATGCTGTGGTATATTCACATCAACACTTAATCATTTGGGAGCAACATCCAGCAGGTATGCATATATAACTGTGCATTAGTACTACATTATATATTAGTGTGAGTTATAAACCACAGACTTACCAGACATTAGCCTAATGAGCCTGATATGCAAAGCTATGGAATGCATCATCATGGACCTAATAAACAAGAATAAGGGAATCTCCAAACTCTGGATCCCACACAGTTTGGTTTTGTGAAGGGTAGATCATGCTTGCTCAATTTGGTTGAATTCTTTGAGTCAGTCACCAGAGCTGTGGATGAAGACAAGGTGGTTCATACCATCTACCTTGATCTGGCCAAGGCCTTTGATACCATTCCCCACTCAGGAAGCATACAAAAACTCACTAAGCTAGGCATCAACCCCTATATCACTAGATGGGTTGCAAATTGGTTCACAGATAGAACCCACAGTGTGAAAGTAGCTGAGTCCAAGTCAGACTGCTGACTAGTTATGAGTGGAGTTCCTACAGGGTTTGGTCCTGGGTCCTCTCCTGTTTGGTATCTACTTCTCTGAAATCCAGGCCAACACGAAGGGACTCTGGCTGACAAAGTTCACAGATGATTGCAAGTTGGGAGCTATTATTAACTCCTCAAGTGATGTTGACATCCTACAGAATGGCCTCACTGAGGCCAGTGACTGGTAACCATGGACTTAAGCTCAATACCATAAAATATGTCATTATACCCTTTGGGAAAAACCCAGTTCCTATGAATTACCACATCAATGATAGTCCACTGAACACAGAAGGCATTATAAGGGATCTGGGAACACAGGTTGACAGGAACCGCTCTTTTGACCAACACAGTGTCACTGTGGTTAGAAAGTCCTTCTATATGGCACATCTCATTACTAAGGGTTTTGCATCCAGGAAGAAAGAGGTCATTGTCTCCCTCTACTTTTCCCTCATTAGGCCAATCATCAAGTACAATGCCCCATTTGGCATTGTCCTCACTAGACACCTGCAACAACTGGAGAGGCAGCAGAAGTACCTGACAAAGAGGATCCTAGGCCTTAAACTCTTGTCCTATATGGATAGACTCAAAAAACTCTGACTATTCTCTGTCTCATATCGCCCACTTAGAGGCAATCTCTGCTTGACTTACAAAGCCATGTCTGACCCAGCTCTGTTAGAAATGGTACATCTAAAGAAATCCCAATCCTTCCACACCACATGCTGCAGAGACCTCAACCTCATTACCACAATCAACAGAACATGCTGGAAGTACAGGTTCCTCACCCAGAGACTGCACATGCTCTGGAATAGACTTCCCATACATGTCAAGCAGAAGACCTCGCTGACCCTCTTCAAGAGAAATCTTGATGAGTAGATGGGAAACAGAAAATTCACCCCAGGGATAACTTCAGTGGCTCTACTCAACAGAGGCTCTGGTCACTAAGCTCGGGTGGCACGATGCCAGGGCAATCCTATGGGCTAGGCTTGTAAAGGCCTCAGGGTCATTAGCCTAGTACACACCTATGAACCTATGAACGTATTACTTAAAATGAGCGAACTAAAAGAATATCAGTTCTTATCACATGGTTTGCTTGTTCAAGATAGCCAAGCTACACATCCATCGCTGACTTAGCAAGGAAGCAAAACTTTCAGAATGTTTTTTTCTTCACTAAGCAGTGATTAAAAAATCTCATCAAATATCCAGTATGGATACATTCCTTGAGATTCAGAAAACAATATATGACTGTAACTGTCCTGCCTGGGTGATTCAGAGAAGTCATCTTAGATTTATTTTCATCATGTTTCAAAACTTTCACTACATTTGGGTCTTGGTGAGGTCAGCAGATACTTGTGCAGTCCCATGATTGCAGATCTATAAATGTAATCAATTTCAATGAGGCCCATCCCTCCTTCGGAATGGGGAATATATAATTCTGGTATACACAGATTTTTATAAATCATTTGGTGAGCATGAACTATTCTTCTTGTTTTCTTGTCTAATCTATCGAACACATTATGGAGCCTGTCAATCACCCCAAATTGTAAATTAGGATAGGAAGAGCAAATTGATTTATAGCTTGGTTTTTCTTCCTAGTTGCCAATTCTGTTTTTAGGATTAATTTAAGTCTTCTAAAGTATTCCTTACTAAGTTTTATTCACATTTGTTCATGTCTTATTGTTGATCCTTCATCAATTCCCAAGTATGTATATACTACCTCTTGCTCAAGTTCTTTTATATCACATTCTTGTACCAAACTGATGTTTTCTTGGTACTGCAGTTTTCCTGCTTTAAAGGTTTCTTTTGCCACATTTATCAAGACCAAATAGCATTCTGATATCATCTGAAAAAGTTTTGACAACTTGCAGTTGTGCTTTCAGTTCCTCATCTGATGTGCTAAACAGTTTTAAATCATCAGCAAAGTGAAGATGAGAAGTCTTTACACTTTGTTGCTTTCTATGAGCCAAGTTATAACCATGGCCTAAGCTGTTAAGTAGACAGTTTAATGGGTTAAGGGTAATACAGAATAGCAGTGGTGACAAAGAGTCACTCAGGAATATCCACCTTTGAATTTTTATCCCTGGGATAATAATTTGTCCTTTATCATGACTTAATTGCCAAGTTGTCTTCCAGTAATTCATGGTCACTGTAATGAAGGTGGTTAGTGTAGGGTGCATCTTATACATTTTTAAGCTCTCTTTATCCGTGAATGCAGGATACTATCAAATGCTTTTTTTCTAGTAAATCCATGCTATACTTAGATTCTTCCCCTTTTTACAGTTCTCCACTATGACTTTATTTAACCTTTGTTCCATATGACTTTCTTTTATTGCCTTTTTGTTCTATTGCCATAATTAAGTCTTCTTCTAAATGACTATAAACTCTGTCAGCATGAATTCCAGTGTATAGTTTATATGTCGTCAGAAGGCAAGTTATTGGTCTATAATTTTTAGGGTAGCTTGCAGGTTCACTCTTAAGTAGGAGCAATATTTTTCCTGTTGTTATCCAGGCCGGTGTCTGTTCAGGTTGTGCATAAAAATAGTTCTTATGCATGGCTAAATCTTCTTTCAAATATGTTAATACTTTTAATCAGAAGTTAGGTATTGCATGTGGGCCTGGGGTTTTCTAATCAGAGGCTTTTCTTAACTTTGTTTCAATCTCTCTGGCTGTTACTTCATCCCATATCATATCCTGTACCTTTAAACCTTTTATTCTTTCTTTCTTTTTTCTATCCATTTAGCATCTTTATTATGTTCCACAGGATCTTCATAGATACTTCTCCAAAATGCATCTATTTCTTCTTTTTTAGTGATCTTTCAATCCCTTTTGCCTTTTTTCCCAATACTCCATAAAGATTTTTGGGGTCATCAATCTTCTTTTTCTTCTTTCGGCTGCTCCCGTTAGGGCTCGCCACAACAGATCAACTGTTTCCATTTCTTCCTGTCCTCTGCATCTTGCTCTGTCACACCATCCACCTGCATGTCCTCTCTCACCACATCCATAAACCTTATCCTAGGCCTTCCTCTTTTCCTGTTACCTGGCAGCTTCATCCTTAATATCTTTTTCCCCAATATACTCTGTATGCCTCCTCAGCACATGTCCAAACCAACATAATCTTGCCTCTCTGGCTTTGTCTCCAAACCTTCCAACCTGGGCTGACCCTCTAATATACTTATTCCTAATCCTGTCCATCCTCGTCACACCCACTGCAAATCTTAACATCTTCAACTCTGCCACGTCAAGCGCTGACTCCTGCCTTTTTGTCAATGCCACTGTCTCCAACCCATATAACATAGCTGGTCTCACTACCCTCTTGTAAACCTTCCCTTTCACTCTTACTGGTACTCGTCTCTCACAAATCACTCCTGACACTTTTCTCCACCCACTCCATCCTGCCTGTACTCTCTTCTTCACCTCTCTTCCATACTCACCATTACTCTGAACTGTTGATCCCAAGTACTTAAACTCATTCACCTTCACCCCCTCTACTCCCTGCATCCTCACCATTCCTCTATCCTCCCTCTCATTCACACACATATATTCTGTCATAGTCCTGCTGACCTTCATTCCTCTTCTCTCTACAGCATATCTCCACCTCTCCAGGGTCTCCTCCACCTGTTCCCTACTCTCACTACAGATCGCAATGTCATCTGCAAACATCATAGTCCACGAGGACTCCTGTCTGATCTCGTCTGTCAACCTGTCCATCACTATTGCAAATAAGAAAGGGCTCAGAGCTGATCCTTGATGTAATCCCACCTCCACCTTAAACGCATCTGTAACTCACACTGCAGACCTCACCGCTGTCACACTACCCTCGTACATATCCTGTACCACTCTTACATACTTCTCTGACACTCCCGACTTCCTCATACAATACCATAACTCCTCTCTAGGCACCCTGTCATATGCTTTCTCTAAATCCACAAAGGCACAATGCAACCCCTTCTGACCTTCTCTGTACTTCTCCATCAACACTCTCAGAGCAAACATCACATTTGGGGTCATCAATAAATTACTTATTTTGTACTTTTCCTTTATGTTTACCTGTGTATCTTCTAGGTGTACCTTCTAAGTTTTTTTCCGCCTGTGCTGAGACTTTTAGTTTATTTGTGATAGTGCATGATAGATCCTGGTCTTTTCTAATACTGCACATTGCTTTTATCACATCTATCTTTCTAAGTATTTTTGTTGATCTTTTCCCTCTTCTATACTCTCTAACAGTGACCTTTTTTGTCTTAATTGCTTTGTAGTTTTCTCTATTCAATACTTCCATGATGGCATTCAATTTCTCCCCTCCCTTTCCCTCACAGCCCTGTGTTCTTGTGGTAGAACTTTATCAGTTATTAATTTAGCTGCACAGTAATATATCCTATTTACTTCTGTTATATCACATGGATCTCCATGAATAGTCCTAATTACTGTATTCATTTGTTTTATCAAACTTTTTTTTGGGTTTTATTGACCTTCTGCAGTCTATTTCTTTCATTGATCTTAAGATGTCTATCTGTATTTAAAAAAGCAATTCTTCTCTTAGCTCATTTTCTTCTAAACTGAGGGCATATTTTTTGTTTTCCACTTCCTGTGGGCATTCTATGGAAAGTTCTATACCATCTTCCTGTGGCATATTCTCTTCAATTTCATTCTGTGCATTTGTTGCTGTCAGTGCGTCTAAGTTTTCAGTTTGCTGTTGTTTCCCTTGCTGTCCAGCTTCACGTTAACGTTTATGCTGCTTTCCTGTGGAAAGCTCCAAAATATCTTCTTATGGTACCTGACCAGTTGCTTCCCATTCCACTGGTTTCCCCTTAATTTGATGTTCATTACTCTATCCTGTTGTGGTGCTTTCTGAATTAGATTTTCTATACTGAATCCTTCACTTCACAGGTACTCCATAACCTCAGTTTTTATTTTCTAATCTTGTTTTTCTACTTTTGCTCTTTGTCTTCTTATTTTTTGTATTGCAAAGTTTTCCATGTCTGGATTCCTTTGCATGTATTTCTCTTTATATATCTTTGGTGGTGCTCTTTTTGTATTGATTAGTTTTGCTTTCTCCTTTGCATAGATATTACACCATATCAACTCTCTTTTTGTTTCCCATGTACATATTTCTTCCTCAGATGTCTCCTGATCTTCTGTTTCCCCTTACTTTGGGGACTCATTCCATTATGCTGTGATGTAATCTGTGTTAGAACTTCTACAACAGATCTTTCACTTCACAGGTACTTCATAACTTCAACTTCTATTTTTTTTAACTTCTACTTTACTAATCTTTTCTACATTCCTTGTTTACCCCACAGGTAAACGTTAATTGGCCATTAGACTAGGCACCTATCTCCCCATCCTTCTGACCTCTCACTAGTCTAGCTCTTTTCCTTACCCACCTATCTTCCACTATATCTCTCCTCTCACTTGCCTAGCTCTCTTCCTTACCCTCCTATCTTCCACTGTATCTCTCCTCCTACCTCCATCTCCTTCTCCAACATGTCCTTGCATTTTCCTCCTCTCTCACCTAGACTATCTCCTACCTCCATCTCCTTCTCCAACCTGTCCTCTCATTTACTTTCTCTCTCACCTAGACTATAGCTTCACCATTTTAGTCCTGTTTCCCCCTGCCCTGCCTGAGTTCCCCCACCTTCCTCCATAGTCTAGCTTCAGATATCCTATGCTCTTTCCCTCCTCATAGATTTAGGAACAGTGTCTCTCTCTGAGTAAAATAAATAGCATAACGTTAGGAGTAAAGTAGCTTGTCCATTAGAGTACATTGTTACCAGCAAACTCTATTATATAGTGCTCTATTAGCTGATTGTTTTCCAGAACTGCTGCTGCTCCTCTAGGACAGTGCTGTCCAACTCCGTTTGCTTCGCTCACATCGCTCCCCTACCCTACCCCCATTCCCACACACCCCTATTGCAATTACAGTTATAGCAGCTAACCACTCCCTCCCCAGCACCACACCCAATCAATCAGACATACCATTACTCCCCACTCAAACTTAACACACCACACCATTGACACCAACTCTATTCATTGCTTATCTAACACTCAGTTAACAGCCCCTTTTAACGCTCACTGCCTTCCCATGACAAAAGGTAACCAAAACTAGACATATCAAATCAATAAAATGACTTTCCTAGACATACGGGTAGCTTTCTACACACTAAATATATTTATTCTTTTCCTACTTTCCAGCCTTAGATCCTATCACACCCAACTTCATCACACCTATCCAACTCACTGGCAAACAGAAACCATAGCTAGTACACCACAACTGAAACGGTTCCCCATATCTCCATCTGACCTTACCCAAACCCATCAATTCTCCTACAACAATAATAAACCAACTAACAAAATCAAACCCCACATATCCCAGAAACAAAATAAAATAATGCAAAAATTAATCAAACATTACTTATATCTAACTCAGAAACACATCTGTTGTGGAGATATACACCCCAACCCAGGACCAAATTCTTTATTCCATTCAAACCTTAACCAACCAAACCCTCTATATAACAGGCAAACCTCCTCCCTTTTTCTCTTAAACATTAACATAAGAAGCATACTGAACAAACTTCAAGACCTCCATGCCCTACTGGCTCTATACAAATCAGATTTAGCCATATTAACAGAAACCTGTCTTACACCAGAACATCATGATAATGAAATTACACCCCCTGGCTACAATATTATATGTAAACATAGGCAAAGAAAAAAGGAGGAGGTGTAGCTATTCTGTATCAAAATAATCTCACACTGGAACAGCTTAACTACAGCTGTCAAGACATTAATGATATAGAACTCATTCTTGCTAAATTAAAACTAAACGCTAGTAAACACATAGTAATAGCAGGTGCCTACATCCCACCAGATAACAACACTGACACTATGGAGAACCTGCTGCACTGGTTGTCTACTACCCATCCACATGAGACCATACTCTTAGGAGATTTTAACATTGACTGGTCTGACTGTGCCAACTACAACCCTCTACCCATATTAATCTTCATGGGTTTACCCAAATCATAGACACCCCCACAAGAGTTGATAAAAAAAACAAACGACAATCCATCCTAGATTGGATACTTCTATCTGATCACACCTTAGCGCACCAATCAGGCTGCCTTCCCGACATTTTAAGCGATCACCAGCCAACCTATCTTATTAGGAATAAATCCCAACAATGTCACCAACCCATCCTTAGAATAGTTCACAACAAAAAGAACTTCAAAGCCAAGGACCTAAACAATGAACTAAAACACTGTGACTGGTCTCGCCTAAAACACCTATCCCTAAACGAAGCAGTGGATTACTTTAACTCAACCTTTCTCAAAATCCTAAACCATCGTGCACCATCCTGAGCAATCACAGTCAAGACTAACTATGCCCCTTGGCTAACAAAAGAAACTAAAACCATAATGAAGGACAGAGATAGAGCCTGGACCCAATATCATAAACTGAATATCATTACCAGAAAACAAAACTACCTAGCTCTCCGGAACAAGGCCAACAAACTTATACAACTTGATAAAACGAATTATTACAAAACCTTACAGGAAAAACATGCCCACTGCCTTCAAAAATTCTGAGCTTCGATAAATAAATTACTTCACCCAGACAAAACCAGCACTCCCACACCCATAGTACCAACCAGTAATGAGGGCATCCCCACCCAATTCAACAGATTCTTTACAGAAACAATCCTATCCCTATCTAATACCCTAAATAGTACCACCAACCCCACACCTTCTCCTACCCATTCTATCCCTATTACACAACAAACTCCCTCTAACTTTTCCTTCTCTCCAGCACCCACAAAACTTATTACTAAACTCTTCAAGAAACTAAAACCCACCACACTGGCAGCATACAAACTTCCTGTTGACTTCCTTCAGCTCTCGGCAGAAACCATATCTTACCCCTTAGCTATCTTCATAAGTAGATCCATATCTGAATGTAAAGTACCCAACCTGTGGAAAATATCCCATATTATCCCACTCCACAAAGGTGGCAACTCCTTTGAGCTCACCAACTACCGCCCAATTACAATCTTATCACCGTTATCAAAAATACTAGAAAGAGTAGTACATGCACAACTAATGCAATACCTCCTATAAAATAACCTTATATCATCATCTCAACATGGGTTTTGACCCTCCCATAGTACTACAACAGCCCTACTCTCATACACCAACATAGTCAAAACCCATAGAAACAATGGGCAGTTTGTATCCCCTGTGTTCTTACTCTTGTCAAAGGCATTTGATATGGTTAACCACAGCATGCTGCTCAAAACTCTATCTACCCTTAACTTAACCTCCCCCACTATATCTTGGTTCAACAGCTACTTATCAGGCTGACAACAAGCAGTTCTGTGGCAGTACCAACTATCCTCCCTTCTACCAGTATCCATTGGAGTCCCTCAAGGTTCCATTCCTGGTCCTTTACTATTCTCCATATTTACAAATCAAATAGCTGCATCCTTCCCCTCTGCCTCTATAGTGCAATATGATGATGACACTACTATCATATGTGCCGCCCCAACCTTAAACAAACTACAAACAATAACACAACACAACTTTACATTTGCTGAAGCATGGTTTTCTAGCATTAAACTTATACTCAATCCCAAAAAAAAAGACAAACCTAATTCTTTTCTCTCCTGGTAGATCTTCTGCACTAAACAATGATTTCAGTATAAACTCCAAAGATAATATCGTGATCACCCCAACATCACACACTAAACTCCTAGGAGTTGTAATCGATAACAATCTTAAATTTGACATACACATAGCCCAAACAATCAAAAAATGCACAAAAAAGCTTGGTCCCTTATATAGAAACAGACAATTCATGACCAGTTATACCAAAGCCAATATTGCTATAACTCACCTACTATCCACCCTACTGTATGCCTCCCCAATACTGACTAATCTTCACCACAGTGAGCAAAACAAAATGGCAGCTTGCTATAACAAGATTGCCAGGTTTGCTACAGGTGCCTCTAATAGAGACCATCACTGTCATTCCCTCAAACAGCTCAAATGGCTTGAGTTGCCCCATTTACTTCTTACTACACAGCTCTCCACAGCCCACAAACTGTTCTACCTCCCTGACAAAACCCCCATACTATGAAATCTAATACAACCCTACATCACCACCCGTGTCTTAAGATCAACAGACCAAAATCTCATAAAAGTCATCAAACATAAGAATGAAGCTGGTAAAACTCTCTTTGCCTGTACAATAGCAAAAACCTGGAATTCACTTCCTAATCACATTACTTCTACAAGTTCTGCTCCACAATTTAAGAACCTACTCAAAACCCACTATTTTAGCAACTGGCTGTGCCCATGTGACTCCCCAGGCTAATCCCCTACATTGCAGTGATGCAAGGATTCTACCAAGGATGACCCAGTACTGCCTAATGTCTAGAATTCTTATTCTTTCCTAAAAATGCTTTACTCCAATGGTATTGACTTATATGTCTTTAATTAAATACTAAATACGTTCCCATATGCTATTTGTTTTGCCTTAAGAACACAGCTATGTACTTTACATAAGTCTGTGAAGAGATGTTAGATATTATGGTTATATTGTGTGCATTAAGAATACAGTGCTGTATCTTGTAAGTTTATCTGTTTAGCAATTGTTTAAGTGGAGCTTTTCTCCCCGAGCCTCCGCTGAAAATGGACCTGTGTCCAGTCAGACTTTCCTGGTCATCAAATGTAAAATAAAAATAAAAATAAATAAAATAAAAAATATTATTTTCTTATTGTGAAATTTTCCATATCTAGATGCCTTTGCCTATATTTCTCTTTGAATATGTGTGGGGCTGTCTTCTTTATATTGATTAATTTGGCTTCCACCTTTGCATAAATATTGCACCATATCAAATATCTCTTTCTTTTCCATGTCCACATTTCTTTTTTATACTTTTCAAAAATCTCCAGGTTTTGTTGTTTATAGTTTTGCATTTCCGCAGATGCTTCTTTTTTGAAACAGATCTTGGTCTATATACTGTTTTTCATAAATATGTTGTATTAATGTACACAAGTTTTTATTTGAAGCTTCTGACAGTTTTTCTTGTAGAAGTATTTTTCTTTTCTCTAATTTCTCTCTTAAACGTTTTGTATATCTTGTGTCTGGGAATTCTGGGCTTTTTGCATAATAGTAACAATGCATATTTTCTTTCTTATCCTCAATAGTCCACTTTGTCATCTTTATGGCTCTTCTTTGGCCTATCAATTTTTGCAATTTTTGTGGACTTTTACTTCCTTCTACAACAGAGGGCCATATTGCCCCTGAGGATGGCCTGGCTCCATTTTAGGAATGTTTCTTTAGTTTGAGAATTTTGCACTATTTTTTTCCAGTCATGGCAACAGTGCGCCTACCAGGATCGGGCGCTTTTTTTATCCTGGGACTTGTGCACCCAGATATCTTTTTTAATTTTTAACCTACGTCTGTCCATGATATATGCTATATAAATACAGTCTATATCAGTGTACTCACCAAGACTTGAGGGTGATTTCAGCTTCAGCAATACTACTCTCCTTTGCTTGCTGACTTATCATATCTCCATTTGGACTCTCTCAGTAGGAAAGTCAGCATGTAAATGCAGTAGTCAAGGCATCCATCTACTGCAAGTTACCCATGGGTTCTTTCCCAAATATTTCAATAGCATTGTGATAGTGAGGTAGAGTGATTCAAAGAATAGCCCTAACTTGCTACTGGGGTAGCAAAGAAAAAAAAAATAGTGTGCAAAGTCAAAATCTCTGACAGCTCTGGTTTTCAAATACTTTTTCAATATACTGGCTGGAGTATGTTAAATGGCAAAACCCCCTCTTTTAACTTAAAACATGCATCTTCTTCATAAACTATTACCTATGGAATCTACCTTACTTATGGCAGTATGTCTGATCTGTTACATCACCATCTTCAATTACTAACTACATTTTTTGTTGAGGGCCATTCATACCTCTCAACAGTACAAATTTTCATAGAATTCCCAGATCATTGCCTAATATTCTGGGTCTGTTCCTCATAAAATTTGGGTTTTTCTGGCAAATCATTGATGATTGATGTCAATAAACAATGACATAGATTTGATTTTTAGACTTTAAATCCTTCAGACTAGGCATGTCAAAAGACTTTGTATTATTGTAACAACTATCTACTTTTAGAAGAGCAACATTTGAAATCTGTCCATATTTTGGGGCCTATAACCCCCATTATTTTAGGGTATGTCCAAATGTATTGCACTAAGAGGTTGAAAGGTATGGGGCCATTGTACTAACAAGGTGTGTAAGGCAGAGCCGGTATCCCAGTACTCAACAACAATCTATTTTATCTCAGAGAAGAACCGGGAATTCAAAGGCTAACTTTGAGATGTAAACCCTCAAGCATATCTTGGGTCTGCTCAAGGATGTCCTCCCTTTGGGTTGTTCCCATAAGTGGCATATAGGGGTCATTTTAGAAGGTGTCCAAACTACCTCAAGTTACAATGCCAATATGAAAATTATGACCATAGCTGAAGACCGAGACATGTATTGAATGAAAAATGAAAAACATTGATCTAATTCCTAGCTATCACTTCACCCTAGCAATCCAGTGCAACACCTATAGTACTGCTACTGTACCCACCACATGGTCAAACTCTGAGTCTTTCTGTCCTCAGTCATTAATAAGGCCTGCAATTATATAAACATCTCTAACCGGGGAAACTACTTCCACCTCACCTGCAAAGATTACTGCAATCCTTTCTGGGAGAGTACTTTGACCTCTGATTTTGAGATGATGATTTTCATCTCTACAACTTCACACACCATAGCAGATTATTCCAGTACATGCTGGGTAATATAGTTACTTGAAGGAAAGAAGACATTATCTGCAAACAACAAAGATACAATGCACTTTTTGTTAGCTAGATGCTGTCTGGAGACAGGCAAGACCATGTGCTCTAATTATAGAGTTGCCATAGTCCTTAACCTAGCTGGGAAAATATGTTCTAGTATGCTGGAAAATGTACTTTGTCTAATAGTTGAATTTCTGATTCAAGGAAGCTGGATGGATTCCATCCTGGTTATAAAACAGCTTATCACCTTTTTGTACTTACACAGATATCAGTGTGGTCATGGGCCGAGTGTTACAACAGTATGGGGTCATGTTGATTATATTGCTTTTCGTAGCCTGTAAAATATCATTATCTAGTTTATTAACAGTCGGACATCTTCAGCTATCCCTACTTCATATCAGTTTCTAGGTACAAGTTTTATTAATAGAGCCATTGAATCAATGACAGGAGCCAGAAGCTTTTTTGTTGTGATTAGCATCTTACTAATTATATAATAACCATCAGTATGCTACTAGAAAATTCAGCACCCTGAGGCTGAATTTCCTCCATGTTCAGATTTTAATTTTAAATTAGTTCTGGCCTTCCCTAACATGTTCATGGAATAACATATAAGCTGATGAACACAACATGAATTTCCACTCACTCTTTCCATCTTGAAGCAGGTCCCTCTAGTCAAAATGCAGTCTAAAACTGAGCAGTTCCCATCGTGATTAAAATAACCAAATTGAATTGATAATGTGTATTAAAAAGGGTAGAAATAAGGAGTTATAGCAACAGTGAAAACACAGAAACCACTCTGTCAAAGTTAACAAAAAGTTAGCAAAAAAGCAATTGTATTGCCATGAGAAATAATCTATTTTGTTGGCTTTGGCCTAGTAGTGTAGGGAAACAAAGCCCTGATTACAACCTAGATGACCTAAGTACATTGAGTGACCTAGTATCTGAAAGAGCTAGGCCAAGACTGGATAAGAGTGTTGACCACTGCCAGTTAGGTCATCCTGGGTGGAGGGAGGTGGCATGGCATACTGCACCACTGAAGTAGTCTCAGACATAGACGTTATTAGGTCATTTTGTTTCAGACTACATCATGACCAGAAAAGGGATTCTGAGGTATTTTAAAACTTATTGGGGTGTCATGATTCTTTGGAAAAAATATATATTTTCCACTAGTTATTCATAGGTTCATAGGTTTATTGGATGATACTAGGCTATTGGCCTGGATGCCCTTATAAGCCTAGCAAATAATTTTTCTCATGATCCCTCAAAGTCAGCACTTGTTTTCCCTGTCCAGCAGGGGCACAGGTGGGATCCTAGGGGTGTATTTCCTGTTTACTATCCAGTAGTTCAAGTTCCTCTTGAAGAGGGCTA
Organism: Protopterus annectens; assembly: GCF_019279795.1. Classification (NCBI taxonomy): domain Eukaryota; kingdom Metazoa; phylum Chordata; order Ceratodontiformes; family Protopteridae; genus Protopterus; species Protopterus annectens. Next base: position 478,150,948 of record NC_056742.1, on the reverse strand, counting down.
GAGAGGTAGTCTGCTTGGGTCTATATTACCATGTCTAAAGACATGTTTGCAGAACACTTCTTCATCAACACAGAAATATCGACTTGTCAAAAACCCGTATGGTCGAGTTGGCAATTTTTTTTCCAGGGGGAAAAAAATAATTTGGCCATACAAAAAAAAACACACTTTCAAATACCACAGCATGGGGATTGTGCTTCTCATACCTACCCTACCTAAATATACCAATTCCGAGATCGCATTACAGTGGGGTAAAGGGCAAATCCCTGATGATGGCAAAGCAATTTTTTCCCCTGGGAAAAAATTCACTGACTCAGCCGTTTGGGTTTTTGACAATTCAATATTTCTGTCTTGATGAAGACATGTTCAGCGAACATGCCTTTCAACACAGCAATATAAACCCATCTGCTTGACATAGAGAAGGAGTCTATTCCACATATAGGGGAGTCTTTGGGACACAAATCTATCCTGCCAACAAGTTCTATTAATATCACAGACCAGGTTAAGGTCTTGCTTGCAGGTTGTGCGAGTGCAGTTAGACTTATGGATATGCAGCAACTCCATCAGGGCTGGCTCTGAGATGACCTTTTATGCCAGATACAGGTCACCTCTGATCAATCTGTATGAGACTGAGTAGAGGGACAGAGCTTTTAGCCTATCAGTATAGGATAGGTGTTTGAGACCCTGGATTTTCTTGGTCAGGAACCTCTGTGGTCTCTCCAGCTGCTGCATGTGCTTGGCAAGGTAAATGCAGAAGAGGGCATTGTACTCATTAATGGGTCTGATAAGGGAGGAGTACAGGGATGTTATGACCGCCTTGTTCCTGGATGAAATACCCTTATTTATGAGGTGCGCCATGTAGAAATCCTTCCATACAACGGAGGCAATGTGGTGGTCAAAAGTCAGGTTGCTATCAACCTGGGTGCCCAAGTCCCTCAAAACTGACTGCATGCTTACTACATTGTTATTAATGTGAGAAATAGTGGCGAATGCCACTTTCCCCAAAGGGGATAATGATGCATTTCTTCACATTCAGTTTGAGGCCATACTTCTGGCACCAGTCATTAGTTTGGATAAGTCCCTCATGGAGGATGTTCATATCACTATAGGAATTTAAGACAGTGGAGTGCTTGCAGTCATCTGCAATATTGGTCAGCCGCAGACCACTGGTTTTGACTTGTACCTCAGGAAAGTATATCTCAAACAGTAGAGGCCCCTCCCAAGACCGATCATTGGTGTGCACTGTTCATCACGGGTCTACTACTAGAGGTAGCTTCCTCTATTTTGACTGTGTGGGTTCTATCAGTGAGCCAATAAGCTACCCATCTGGTATCATATGAGTTGATGCCTAGCTGGGAGAGTTTATCTATTATGCCAGAATGGGGAATAGTGTTGAAGGCTTTGGCTAGATCGAGGTAGGCTGTATGCACCATCTTCCCCTCCTCCATGGCTTTGGTGACTGCTTCAAAGAAGCTGACCAATTTTAACACACATGATCTCTGTTTGACAAAACCAAACTGTGTGGGGTCAAGCATTTGGAGGTTGTCAATGTTCTTGTTTATAAGATCCATGATAATATGTTCCATGGCCTTGCAGATCAGGCTAGTTAGGCTGATGGGACTATAATTGCCTGAGTCAGTGAATGCTCCACCTAAATATGAAGATCAAGATGGCCTTTTTATATTTATAGTCCTAACATTTAATATTAAGCTATGGAATCTAGTTAATCTCTACTGGTCTCTAGGTATGGGGAAAAGCCTTGCTAAAACATCTAAACTCTATACTGAGTAATTATAAATGTAATTTACTTATAGGTAGAGATTTTAATTGTATTTTGGAAAATTCTGATACTAGCAATAGGAGGAAACTAAGATTGATGACTACTGCAAAAACTCTTATAAAATGGAAATATTCTCTTAATTTAAAAGATGCACTTAATATGAAAGACCCTAACTTATTGCTTTTCTCTCATCATGATTATAAATATGTCACACAGACAAGGATAGATAAAATTCTAATTTTGCTGGACTTAACTTCTAAAGTATGTAGTTTTAGTATCATTCCTTGTCATTTCTGATCATGGTGGTCCTATATTAAAACTTCAAACTAACTTCAATAAACTATCTTTTCTAACTAGAATTCCTGCTTATATTCCACCAATTAAGGGTACTAAACAGGGATGTCCACTTTTCCCAATACTATTTGCTTTAGCTATTGAAATATTTGCTATTTTAATTTGATCAAATCCAAATATTATTGACAGTGGTATTTTTAAACAAATATTCTCCAAAAATGATATTATTTGTAGATGATATTTTATTAACTCTTACAAATTCAAAACATGATGTTTATTGAACTAAACTCCATAATTAGACATTTTCAATTTATTTCTAGTCTTCATTTTACTAAATCTAAAATCTAAATCTAAATTTGTGATAGAAAATAAAAGGAAAAAATCCAAACACACAAAACCCATACTATTGGCAATCACGTTTCTTCTCTGGAATAATTAGGCATTACACTTAAGACAGCTATAGATGAAATAACAAGTATCAATTATGATAACATCATTATTACTATAAAGAATATAACCTTATTATTTCCTTGCATGATAGACTTCAATTGATAAAGATGATTTTTTAATGAAAATGTTAAGTGTATCTCAAGCTCTGTCTTTTTTTTTTTGCCTAGTAAATATCATATTAGTGAAATAAATAAACTGCTATTACAATTGTTTTTGTTTTCTAACAAACCCAGAATAGTTCTCCTTCATCACATTAGAACTTGGGATCTTGGAGGAATCAGCTTTCCAGATATTGGCACTTATATCAAACCATCAATCTTTAATATTATATTAAATTGGGTAGATTCCAATTATAATTCTAACTGGAAAACCTGTCTTTTCTAAGGAATTATAAAGACATATTAGGTAATAACAAATCAACTAATTATTTTTTTTCTGGCATTATCTATCAATTACATTTGATATAATATTTCCTATCCTGCAAGCTTTAATTATTTAGGTATTATTCTAAAGACTTTTAAGAATGCAATACTTTCTAATATAAACATCAAGATTTGGTTTAAATCCATAATTTCTCTAATAAATTATATAGTCGTATTTTCACCAGTTGGGAGTCTAAGAATTTTAGCACCACTGTTTTAAAGATTTGAAAGTTAAAGATTCTCAACAACTTGTTATTGAATTTAACTTGGATTCCCAAAACTGATTACTAATACAAATTGTGAGAGCACAGACTCAAGACTTGTGTTTATCCATTTCGAAGTCTCACATTAAGACAATTTCTAAATCAATTCCCCTTTTTTGAAATTACATACAACAAATAATAAAATAATAACTTAATTTCAAAACTTTACAAAATTTTAATAAAATATAAAATACATTTAAATGCTAAATTTTGGGATCATGCTTCATTAGGTCATTCTTCTCATTTAACCCAGAAGACAGATTTCAAAAATTATCTTCTATTAAACACACCTCATGCTCTCCTTACTAGCACATATTCACATAGAAACTCTTACATAGAACCTTTTTAACTCCAGATAAATTATTTAAATGTAATGGTAATGATAATAAACTCTGTTGGAGATGTTTGCAAATATGTAATGCTGATTGGTTGTATACTTTTTTTATGATTGTCCTTCTTTAAAATTATTTTGGTGTAATATAAATGATTTCTTGGAGGCTTTATATTCAAATAATTTATTTTATCCAAGTATTTGATTTTATTTCATATATATAAATATATATATATATATATATATATATATATATATATATATATATATATATATATATATGACACTTGTGATTTGAAATGTGATAATATTGTTTGCTTTCATGGACTCTCCTTGCAGTTGCAATGACATGTATTACTTAAGAATAGAGAACTACAAAAACATCATCTTTTAAAGACTGTTTTATTTCTCTTAATAGAAACAGCCATCAGAGAGCTTAAAGTAAAAGAACAAAGAATTCATCCCAGGGCTTACAAATAATGCTGGGTTGAAAGTGAAAACTCTTACTAACGTCTATCAACAGAATCTTGTCTCAGATGATTAAAGAAATTAAAGCAGAAAATGATAACTGACAGAAGAATTTCTTAATGGAGCATTTCTAATTTTTTTTTTGGAACTCAGGCCTTTGTGTATATTGTATATACTGTACCTTGTTTTGTTTATTCTTTGTAATTGTATTACTCCATTACTAATATTGTATATTATATTATTTGAACATGTATTATCTGCAAATGAACAAGAAATCTCTTTGAGGAAAAAAAAGGGATGCTAATGCTAAATCTCTTATTCAAGTTACTTTAAGTTTAAATGATCAATAATTATAATCTGTCTTTATTTGTGAGCCTTTGTCCCTCATTAAATCTGGCTTTGACAAGATTTCTTGCACTTGGAGGAGGAAATGTATGCACAGGGATGAGATACTAATAAACTAAACAAAGAAATAAGCAGGATAATTGTGGTAGACTAGCATGTCTTTGCAGTATTTCAGAAAAGAAAATGTTATGAGAAAGAAAACAATCCATGTCAGTGTTCTCTAGACCCGAGCATTATTTGAGCACAAAACAAGTCCTATTTCAGGTAGTAAACCTCACACATTTGAATAAGTAATGAAAAAAGCGTGAAGCAAGGGATTATGTGTGCATCAGACTTCATAACAGTAATGAGAATTTTAACATCTCATATGGTTTACTTTAAACCCTGCAGCCTGTTAAATATATAAAAATGACTGTCTCCATACAGTGTTGTCTGTATTGCTTTCTGCCACACTGAATGGCTATGCATAGTAGCACAAGGATCACCATATTAATGTGGCCACAGGTAAACTCTTTAATTTTTGCCATAGGACCTGAAGTGTGATTTATCATTACTTAGCATTGGTGCACAATGCCAAATGTCACTCAAATGCTGAGTACAAAAATAGACAGTTTGGTTTATGGGCCATTTCTTACCATGTGCATGGTGCGTGAAAAGGAGTTGATAGGCAATGGTGAAAGCAGAGGGTTGGACACTGGGTGGAAAATAAAGCGAAGTGCAGACAAGTCATGAGAGAGCACCAAAGCTATCAATGTCTTCAAACTAACTGTGTATTTATACAAATAACATGAAGATTTTGGATAGTCATCATATCAAGGGTGCATGACAACAACCTAATCATTTTATGTGGCCAGTTGGATAAAATTATGTGTGTCATACACACACACCTAAGTGAAGTGGAGAGCTATGTCTGGGATGTAATTTGTTTGTGGGAAGGGTGACATTTTTATTTTTAAGAGAAAAAAATGTTGGGGAATGTATTTTAGAATAAGACGGGTAGGTAGATTGGGTAGGCTAGGTAGCAGGTGCAGACATACGTAACATACAGGACAGGGTTAGTGATGGATGCAAAAGGTTGGGGGACAGCATGACTGGGGATAGTTATGGAACTTTGAGGTGCACCTTTATCCTCAGGGAGTACATTGTGAATCTACTCCTCATCCTCTGAACTCTCATCGATGTTTTCTGTCCCAGACACTATGGTCAGTGCTGGATGGGGCATTGATTTGTCTATTTGGTGTGAGATTTTTTCCATTCTACAGATGAGGGCATCATAACCCCTCTCTATTATCTCTACCACCAGCCCCATCAGCTCTGGATGAGTGACATAATTGCATCTCCACTGGTGCTACTCCTTGTGGGTACCAGTGCACTGGCCCATGGGGCAGAGCTACCTGACAGAGTTGGTGCATGTAGTGTAAGAGTGATAGAGGCAATGCTACTAAGTTGTGCTCCTGAAGTACTGGGGGCTTGTGCTGCCTGTGGTGGTGTTGCCACAGCCATTTGTAGAGGGATGGCAGTCTGAGCTCCTGTGGCCAGTTTAGGTCCCCATGAATGTGGTCATTCATGTTGCATCAGGAATTAAAGTCCAAATGTCATTAGAGAACAAAAAAAGAGAGATAGAGTGGGGCGAGAGACAACATAGAAAAATATCATACATGTCATGCAATTATATTATATCATAGTCAGTGCATATTACATCATAAATATATAAAGATTTGTTACATCCACATATGAATGTGAAGTCATACATGTGTGTTAAACTACACAAGGATATCATCAATGTTATACACATTATGCAAACAGTGTGACTATTGCATACATGCTGTATGCATCACAACTCAAAATGTCTATGTAAAATTATCACATTGTTATTCTGACTACAGAATAATAGGCTTTTAGCTAATACAGACTTATTGCTGCTGCTTAGATTTGAAGCTCCACACAGTTATGTTGACTGAAAACTGGCTAATGCAGCAGTTGGCAACCCATGGCTCACAAGCCACATGCAGCTCTTGGACCACATGGCTGTAGTTCTTCTCTACCCCTACTAAATATTATTCTGTTTCTCCTTTTTTCTTGATCAGTGTCTGAAAATGAGTGGCACATTCTGTTTTGTGGTTTAAAAAAAATGCACTATTATTCTGAAGAAATATGAAAACGTGCTGCCAAAAATAGATCTTTCAGTTCCAGTTTACCAATTATTTATTTAGTTTGGTTGCATCAAGGATGAAACAGAGATGAATTTGGAGGGTGCAGTCAGGTGATCTATTCTATGATCATCAAAAGTTCCTCCAACTGCATCTCCGAATATAGTTTAGTGAAGGTACATTTGGTGTTTTTTAATTTTGGGAGTTTAAGACAAGTTAAAGTTTAACTGTTAAACTTAAAAAAAATGACTTGGGCAAACCAGTAACTATAGAACTGATAAAGTACAAGTGATTCTTTGCCTAAGCTAAGGTAATTTTTTTTTAAATACTGTTTTCAAGGCACCAAAGTGGTACAGTTGAGAATACCACGTTTGGTGTTGTGATGTTTTCTCAAGACAGGTTATTGTGTGAGAGATCGAGAGAGAGAGTGGAAGAGATCTTGAGTGAGTGAAT
>NC_056742.1:478111495-478138995 GCF_019279795.1 Protopterus annectens | reverse complement strand
CCACCAGCCCCATCAGCTCTGGATGGGTGACATAATTGCCATCTCCACTGGTGCTACTCCTTGTGGGTACCAGTGCACTGGCCCATTGGGCAGAGCTACCTGACACAGTTGGTGCATGTAGTATAAGAGTGATAGAGGCAATGCTACTAAGTTGTGCTCCTGAAGTGCTGGGGGCTTGTGCTGCCTGTGGTGGTGTTGCCACAGCCATTTGTAGAGGGATGGCAGTCTGAGCCCTGTGGCCAGTTTAGGTCCCCATGAATGTGGTCATTCATGTTGCATCAGGAATTAAAGTCCAAATGTCATTAGAGAACAAAAAAAGAGAGACAGAGTGGGGCAAGAGACAACATAGAAAAATATCATAAATGTCATGCAATTATATTATATCATAGTCAGTGCATATTACATCATAAATATGCAAAGATTTGTTACATCCACATATGAATGTGAAGTCATACATGTGTGTTAAACTACACAAGAATATCATCAATGTTATACACAGTGTGACTATTGCATACATGCTGTATGCATCACAACTCAAAATGTCCATGTCAAATTATCACATTGTTATTCTGACTACAGAATAATAGGCTTTTAGCTAATACAGACTTATTGCTGCTGCTTAGATTTGAAGCTCCACACAGTTATGTTGACTGAAAACTGGCTAATGCAGCAGTCAGCAACCCATGGCTCACAAGCCACATGCGGCTCTTGGACCACATGGCTGTAGTTCTTCTCTACTCCTACTAAATATTATTCTGTTTCTCCTTTTTTCTTGAGCAGTGTCTGAAAATGAGTGGCACATTCTATTTTGTGGTTTAAAAAATGCACTATTATTCTGAAGAAATATGAAAATGTGCTGCCAAAAATAGATCTTTCAGTTTCAGTTTACCGATTATTTATTTATTTTGGTTGCATCAAGGATGCAACAGAGATGAATTTGGAGGGTGCAGTCAGGTGATCTATTCTATGATCATCAAAAGTTCCTCCAACTGCATCTCCGAGTATAGTTTAGTGAAGGCACATTTGGTGTTTTTTAATTTTGGGAGTTTAAGACAAGTTAAAGTTTAACTGTTAAACTTAAAAAAAATGACTTGGGCAAACCAGTAACTATAGAACTGCTAAAGTACAAGTGATTCTTTGCCTAAGTTAAGGTAATTATTTTTTAAATACTGCTTTCAAGGCACCAAAGTGGTACGGTTGAGAATACCACGTTTGGCGTTCTGATGTTTTCTCAAGACAGGTTATTGTGTGAGAGATCGAGAGAGAGAGTGAAAGAGATCTTGAGTGAGTGAATGCATGAATGAAAGCTGAAGACATTGTGTGTGTGAGATATTGGAGAGAGAGAGAGAGAGAGAGTGAATTATGTATGAAAGCTGAAGAGACTGTGTGTGTGAGAGATCAAGAGAGAGTGAGAGCGATCTTGTGTGAGTGAATGCATGAATGAAAGTGGAAGAGACTGTGTGTGTGAAATAAAAGTGAGAGATAATGAGTGAATGAGAGAGTGAGTTAATGCATGAATGAAAGCAGAACCAACTGTGTGTGAGAGATCAGAGAGAGAGAGAGAGAGGGAGAGAGTGACTGCATGTATGAAAGTAGAAAAGACTGTGAGAGAGATTGAGACAGATTGAGAATGATCTTGTGTGTGTGAATGCATGAATGAAAGCTGAAGAGACTGTGTGTGCAAGAGATCAGAGAGAGAGTGAATGCATGTATGAAAGCAGGTGTGTGAGAGATCAGACAGAAACAGTGAGTGGATGAATATATGAAAACTGAGGAGACTGTGTGTGAGAGATTGCGAGAGAGTGAGAACAATCTTGTGTGAATAAATGCAGGGATGAAAGCTGAAGAGACTACGTGTGTGATTGTTTGGAGAGGGACAGAGACTGAAAAATACTTGCTGAGTGACCATCACCCATTCCTAAACCAGCATCATCTACTGCTACAATAAAGTAAAGTCAAAGAAAGATCAAAGTTACATTGCAGATATCCATGGCTGAGTAGGGTGGGGGGTATTAATGTGGAAATTACTGTCACCTTGCAAAAATTTTTGGTTCTTTGGATTTTGCTCCTCGGGATCAAATATTGCCAATTAAAAGTAAATCCCAGTGTACCAGGCACTCTTGCTATTGATTGGTGCCTAAATAAATGACAGTTACAGGTACTCACCATAACACTGGATCTATATGGCTAGAGGAATCAGGACTAATACTCCAGATGTTGAGACTGTTCAGCACATACAACTTTCCAGGATGCAGAACTGTATACACAACTCCCATGAGATACTGTTAAAATAGAGATTCTAGTAATTTAACAAGTGAGAGGTTAGAAGTGAGGGGGCAGAAAGTGAGATATTGAGTACAGTTGAATCTCTACTTGTACATCCAGCTGTATGGAGAGTACCTATACCTTTTATATTTCATCACATAGCACTCTGGCTGCTGGAATGCTTGGCACAGTGCCCACAGCTCAATTTTTTTGGGTGACTATGTTGTGGGAATATTTTATTAACAACCATGGATTCAGACAAGATCTGGACATAGAGGCCACATTCAATTTGTAATGTCTGGCAAAAGTGTTCTGGGACACCCAAGTAGCAGTCTTACAAACATCATCTGAAGATGCTTTACCGAGAAAGAGCTTTAGATGTAGAGAAAGTTCTACTCGAATCATGTGTTATGATGACAGATATGTACATGTTTTATTTATGTAAACAAGCTTCTCATTGCAACTGTATTTGTCAAGTGGCCCAAATAGTGGGTAACAATGTTTTTGTACCAAAGTGTGTGTGTGTGTGTGTGTGTGTGTGTGTGTGTGTGTGTGTGTGTGTGTGTGTGTGTGTTTGTGAGAGATCAACCACTGGCAGCAGCAGTGAAGAGGTTTACATACCTCTGGCCGTGCAGTGCTATATGCTTCCTTATTGGTAGCATCTGGCCTGTCTCATTCAGCTCATGTGAGAATACTATTGAGTCAGTAAAGATCTACAAGACAGGGACACTGATGGGCAGGGCAACACAGTTTTTTTTTCTGTGCAGAGAATTGCTATACTGCCTGGTCTGTAACTAAATGCCTTCAATTAAAAAAAGTTTATTTTAAAAGTGAGAAGTCCACGTTGTTAATATTTCTAAAACGTTATAAAATCCTGTTTTCCCTAAAACCACTTGAATGCCTGGTGTTAAAATTTACTAGCATGAATACCTGCCTTATCAGTTATCAGTTCCTGGAGGGTCAAAATCACGAACTAGGAATTGAATATACCAGATATATCCACTAGCAAATTCTTTAAGCGCTTTCATCTGCTTATAACTTTAGACTTCTTCAGAATACTTTACAAAAACAAATGTTTTACTTAAGTCTTACTTAAGTATAAAACCAAATTCACACATGACAAATAAAAACCAATGAAAAACAAACATTAATTAAGATACCTGTTTTATACTTAATAGGCAAACCAAAAAAGGACTTCCCACAAAGTCTTTGACATTCTTTCTCTCTACCTAAAAAACATAGGAGCATCATTTTAAATAGCTTCTTATGAACACATAATCATTTAAACCAGGTAACATATAAGCATTGAGTTGTATTTGCCAGCATAATTCCCTAAATTCCAACAAATTCTCCCATGGCCTCCTTGTATATCTTTTTCACCCTTTCCAATACAACACATTTAAAACTGTGCATAGGATGCCTTTCTACATGTTTAAATAAAGCATTTTAATATTCTTATTTTTGATGTCCCTAATATGTTCATATATTCTTTCTCTCAACCTTCTTTTAGTTTTACCTACCTAAAACCCTTTGCATTGACAACATAAAACAACATAAAGTACTCCAACTGTGTTGCAGTTGTAGTTGCTTTTAAATCTAATAATGGTCTTATTGATTTTAATTTTATCCGTGTCAATTATGTAAACAGATTGCGAGCAAAACCCACATTTTTTCATGTTCCCTTTTCTGTCATAATTGTTTTTATTTCCTTCTAACATATCTTTTATCGTAGAACATCTTCTAAAAACAAAATATGGTTGAGGCCCTAATCTGTTCATTAACCCATCTTGTCGAAAAGTTTGCCATTTCTTTTCCACAATACTACACATTTAGGAATAAAGGAACAAGCATAATCTCATTTGGTCTGTTGTCTAAGAGCATCTAAGTTGCCATGACTGTAAACCTGCTTGTTGTTTAAAAAAGGTAAAATAACCCCTTTGTTTCTCTTATCAAAAATTTCATCCTGCACTTTTTTTTTATAAAATTTAGTGGGCATTCTCTAGATAGAAACATATTTGCCAAAACTTCACTCTGTTCAAAAAAGACACTGTCTTTTGTGACTATACGGTCTAGTCTGACAAATTGTCCTTTAACAATTCCTTTTTTAACATGCTATGGATGACAACTACTGTAATGCAAAAGACAGTAAGTCAGTTTCCTATAAATGTTGCTTGTAAAACAACTTTGCTCTTTATCTTTAATGATTTCCACATCCAAATAGTTAATACTGTCTCTACTATAACTATGGGTAAATTTCAAGAAGGTTGTGGTGCTATTAATATACTCTAAAAAAAATGTCAATATCTGTGCTGTCACCATTCCAAAGAATAAAATATAAAGAATAAAATATTCTAAAGAAGTCTGAAGTTATAAGCAGACAACCATGCTTAATAAAGAATTTGCTGGCAGATATACCTGGTGCATTCAATTCCTAGTTCATGATTTTGAGCCTCCGGGAACTGATACATTTTATCTGTTGGATTTCTTTGGTTCTTGCTTTTGCAGTTATTCCATTATGGATTTTGTTTCGAACTGTGGCATTTGAACCCAGTCCCACACATCGTGATTACTGACTGCCAAAAACATACCGATGTCCTATACAGATATACACTGAAACATACATCTGCTAAATTTAATTTCAATAGGTATTGATAATTGTTAAACATAGATATTAAAATAGATAAAGAAAAATTATATGAGAACTTGAACAACAAGGAATATCTGTGAATTTGTATTAACTGGGGCTTTGTTTTCCCTTCATTTAAATTAAACATTTTAAAATACCATTTTTATGACTGCCACATTTGTGTTTCATTATGAAAAAAAAATGTATGCTACTGAAAACTGAAATGGCTATTTTTATATTGTATTAGACACATACATTGGAACATCCATCAGCTAAATTGATTTTGTAGATATTGACAGTGACTTTACAAACAGATTTCAAATTAAGACCTAAAAACATATGAGAAAACTTAAATTATAAGGCACATCTGTGGATAGTATTAACTGGGACATTGTTCCCCTATGCAGTGATTTAAAATTATGTGTTTTAAACAACATATTTTTATGAGTGCCATAGTTATGCTCCATTCTGAATCATTTTTGTGTGATACTAGTTTTCTGCCTGTATGCATGTAGGATTTCTTGTATATCTGTGAAATAATTATTTTAGATTATATCTTAAGCACCTTGTACAGTATTAGTATTCAAGTTATATATGTTTTTTTCTGAAATGATAAATAAAAACTTCCACTAAGCTAACATTTTTTTATCTTTTCTGGTATCTCTCTCCATTGAATTATTACACTTTCTTATTCAGCAAATTTCATTCCCAAAATCTTTATTTCCTTTCTTGTGGAATATACTCCATTTTTTATCTCACCATATCCCTTACACTTTATTTTGTTTAACTGCAGATCACGTTTTTTAACAGATTTGTAATCCTTATTACAACTACACTTATCCATTCCTTGTTTTTTGATATTAGAAGTAAATCATTTGCATATATAATACATATTTGTAATATGACATTTTCTTTTATCTAATATCTTACCTCCCTCATTTTATAAATACATGTCTGTACTATTGCATTTATTACTAATAAAAACAAGTATATATTCCCTGGGCATCCCTGTTTTACTCCTCTCTTAATACTTATTTTTCCCATCCATCCACTTAACACAACTTATACCCATGAATTGTCATAATTTTTTTTTACTACTTTAATATTTTTATCTCCTATGCCATATTCATCTAAAATCTGCTCCATAGTCTCATGGCTCATTTTATCAGTTGCTTTAGCAATGTCACATTATATTAGTTGTTATTCTTTTTTCTGTCATTATAATCTCTACTACTTCTTTCACTATAATTAACATTTCTTTCACTTTAGTTACTTTCATCTAATACCTAATCCTGTCCTTTCCACATCCATTTTTCTAGTATTTTCAAAACTATTTTATTGTCGGTATTCTCTAGTGTTATATGGCTCCAAGTTTTATATCTTTTCTGCCATTCTATTTCCACATAAATTGTATCCCCTCCACCAGGTCTTCTTCTGTTGTACCTACCTTCACCCATTCATTTAAATTTTGTAAAAATGCGCTTTCATCTTTAATCATCTCCTCATAATACTCATAACTTACCCATTCAAGGCACTCATTCATTTTACTTTTTATCACATCTCTATTTCTTCTATTGTTATATAATTTTTTCACTTTCCCTCCTTTTTCCCCATCCATTTCTTATTTTTCATACATTATGTCTTCAAAATTTTATACCACCTTCATAATATCACCATCTAATGGATCATCCATCCTTCATACTCTCATTTTACTTGTTTTCCTAAATAAGGGGAAACTCTATGTTTTTTTTCTTTCAGAAAATCTTTGCCTATGTAATATTCATTTTTACTTTTTCTCTATATTGATCATGCATCAGTTCTTTTATTTCCCTTATTTTATCACTTCCTTCTTCCAATTCTCATAATTCCATAAAATTATTTTATGTGTCATTGCATGTATTTTTCTATCATTCTGTCCACTTCCATATATCATTTCATACTTCTGCTTGCACATTACCCACCAATGTGTCCAATTTTTATAAAATGATCTCATTGTCATATGATCTTTTCATAATACTTATTTTTATTTTATCATTTCTTCCTCCTTTTTAAACTATACAGTTAATCTCTTTATCCATTACACCTAATTTATTATTTCACTCATTCACTTTTCTAGCTCATACTACTCTATAATTAAAAAGTCTGCTATCTGCACTCTCCTTTTTAATTATTTCATGTCTTTAGAGTAAACTATTTAATAAATTTCAGTCTTAAAAATTCCTCTTTTATATGTCTATCCTCTATTCTTTCCAACTTTTAAATCTCTGCATTTCATTAATTCCATTAACCAGTTAGTATCCTGTATAATGTTTCACTTTTCTTTCCCCAGAGTACAGTTAAATTTGATTACCATCCTTACTGACAAATGTATTAACATGAAATTTCTTCAGACCACTGCTTTCTCTCCCTCACATTAGTATGTGCATAAATCATTCATCTTATACATTTTTGTATCATTCTCATATCACTACCCTTCATTGTATTACTATTGTTGCATCTAAAATTCTTATTTCTTCATTTTTTTAAGAATTCCTGTTCCAGACCCTCCAAACACACACACATACACACATACACACACACACACACACACACACACACACACACACACACACACACACACACACACACACACACTTTACTGCCTGTATTTTTTCATTTATTCTTCTTTGTTACATCTGGTATATGGCAAGCAAAATAGACATTCCCTTTTATTTTTATACCATTTTACCACCACAAAAGCTCTTATAAAGAATCTAATGCTTTTCACATTTATTGCCAAAATTACTATATTATCCTTTTCCTTTTTCAAATGTTTTACTTCCAGATCTTGTATTCCATTTCATAAGTCTCCCACAGACCAAGTTTCACTATCTTGTTCTTCTAGTGTCACCATTTATACCTCTTCCTCCTCTTCACTTTTTAAAATTGCAAATCTGTTCTCTTCTTGTGTATTAATAACAATACTTTAAACTATGTATTCTCTACCTTTTCATTTGCTAACTTTTCTTAATTGCCCCTTCCCCATAATACCTTCTCTTTCAATGTCTTCTGCAGTAATACTTTCTACTGTCTGTCTTTCTTTTCAGCTTTCCATCTCATCTACTCTTTCCTTTTCTAATATAGACAGTCAAGCCAAAATTGTTCAAATTCTTTGTTTTCTGCAAAAAGGATCACAGTTTTTCCTACATTGGTCACACATTTGTTTGTTATAGTCTTGTACTAAATGATTTTTCTTCCCACAAAAGTAACATACTTTTGGTTGGCTTCAGTACCTAACAAATCCTCTCTTACCAATCACAATTCTTGTATTTAAAATATGTTGAATTTTCCCATCCTTAAAAACCCATTGTTATCCATATTTCCACCTGCCCAGTACATATGTTTCTTTCATTACATATATTTTAACTTCTTATACTTTAATACAGAGTGAAAGAAAAAGGGTTTTTCACTCATCCCCATATATAAAGTTCCAAGTTTCGCATTTATTTTATTTTATTTTATTTTATTTTTCAGTTGTGGGTCCTTACTTTGAAATAAATAGTCTTTCCATGGGGATGCTATATTTCCTTTTCTAGTCTCAGTCATAATTTTCCAGAAAGTTAATGATTTCATATGTCACTTCACAAAGTGTTTCAGCTATGAAATGAAACTATGGTCTTACGTCTTTAATGTTAAACCCTTGTGGCAAAATAATGCTATCCATAATGTAATAACTGCTCACACTGCCATCAATTTTACTTTTTATTCTTAACACTACTAGTCTTCTCTGTTGCTGCTTAAAAACTGCAAATGTTGTCCCCCTTTTGTTTCCTCTTACATTCTTCAATGCTTGTCTGCTTCTACACTAGTTCTTTCTTGTAAAAAAATTTCTTGAGGAGGTAAACCTTAAAACTGGCTATTCTATTACCCAAGAACACCTCCGGTGTTTTCTCTTCATCAACTGTTGCTTCTGTTTCCAACCTCTCAGTTTCTTTCTCCTGTAATGCTCTCTCCACTATGTCACTCCATTGTGCTTCCTCTCCTTCTCTGGCTCTGACTGGTTCATCAAATCTGCCAGCACTTGTATCCCCAGTCCTCTCATTTCCAATTCTGTAATGGTCATTTCATCTCCTTCTTCCTTCAGTAAATTTTCTACGAGTATTCTTTCCATCTCTGCTGCTCTTTTCTCCCACTTGAAATTTCCAGAACTGTGGTAACAGCCCTCCATCACTACTTAGCAGCTCCTGAGAGTGATTAACTTCATGTCCTCAAAAGTGTAGGGGTCCTTTATTTACAAAAATACTTATTTACAATATTTACAATGTTTATAATATTTACAATATATTTTACGTTACATCTTCACTTAAAGTGTTATTCATCACTTACTACTTATAAATTATTATTTTTTATCTGACCCCAACTATAATTTCCACAACCAAAATCTTATATTTTGTAATATTTCTGCTAAATCCCACTTAGTATTATACATAAATTCTTTAACTCTTTGATTCCAAATGATCTAAATCACATTAAATCTTATTCTATACATTTTATCTACATTTTTTTACTTTTATCTTTATAAAAACAGTTCAGTCATGTCCATATTTGTATCATATGTTCACTTCATATCATCAAAATAATTTATATTTCTTAATTTATCCCATAATTTCATAATTCTTTTGCATTTAGTACATTTAGGAAAACCTGTTCTGCTGTTTCTTCTTTTCAACCATTACATACTCTTTCATATATTTTTGTAAGGCATATTAGCTTTCACTAGCAGTTTCTTAATAGCAAGCCTCCATGCAAAATCCATACATGCAAACATATCTTTACATCCTTCATTTCTACATTTCATAGTTTTGGCATAATGTGTTCTAATTCTTTATGTGGGTATACATAAAAATGTCTTCAATATATTTTCATATCACAGTTTCCATCTTTTCCAGTTCATCCATATTTATTTTCCACCTTATAATTTTTTTTCTTGATAAGCTTTTATTTTATCATTTTTGTAAACTCTTTCTTCTGTAGGTTTTTATCATACTCCAATTTATTTTATACTTATCTTGTTGCGTCTTCCTTACTATGGTCTCATTTTCTTTTCTTAACCATTTAAGCTCTTTATACAAATTCAGACATTTCACATATACAATAAGGTTTATTAACCTCAAATGTCTTTCTTTTTTCTGCATTCAATGTTCCTGTCTTTACAGGGTTTAATATAGATCCCATATAAAAGAAAACATGATACTAATAATTTCCTTTTCATATATTGCTCGCATTTAAATATACTACCCAGATAAGCTAATTTACCTAGCACTACAGAATTCAAAAGGTCTACTTTTTCATAAAAGAAAGTCTAACTGTTTTTCAGTCATCATATATATGCTTAACTTTTCATACTATAGTCTTCCATTGTACAACTTCGATATCTTTCTTTCCAAATCTAATTCCTAGAATGTCTAATAATTGAGTTTTAAAATCAATTTTTTTATTTTTTCCATTATTCCCAAATCGCTTTCTTTTCTTTTTATTCAGGTACACACCTAATGCTTTTAAACATTTACTTCATTGCCTAAGACTTCTTCCATACTATTCATCTGTCTAGTACTTAAAATAATATCATCAGTGTATGATAATATTACAGGCATCATTCTTCTTGGTTTTGTCATATAACTTACATTTTTTAACTCTTGATTAATATGGCTTGCTACTAGATTTTTTACTAAAACAAATGTACTGCTCAAAGAATAACATTGTCTTATTCCTCTCTTAATATTTACTTACTCACATAACAAACCATTAACTAATATTTGTTCACATTATTATATTTATATGAAGGCCTACAAGCATTCCTTATCTTACCACTTATAGGACTTAAATATATCCCATAACATTCCATGTTGTATAGTATCAAAAACTTTACCTAAATCATCTACCATGATATATAGTTCTTCTTTCCATTAAAAATGTCATCTACTAATTCTCTAACAATCATTAATAATTCTAAACTTCCTCTACTTTTAATACTATATAATTTATATTGTTTACAAATTTTCCTTGTATTTGTTTTTGTATAATTTTCATAAAAATGTATAGTTCATATTATGCAATACTATAGACCTCCAATTTGTTATTGCACTCCTTTCTCTTTTCCCAAATAAATGTAAATATCCCACTACATAATTACTTTTATTTAAAACTTACATTCAATAATTCATGTAACACTTCTGCAAAGTATTCCTTCAGTTCTATTGTTATATTTTATACATTTGGTATTCTATTCCTTCAGTTCCCACAGTTTTTTTACATTTAATTGTCCTAATCTGCTATCTAATTCCTCTAATACTATTCCCTTCTCTTCTCCAAATCCATATGTTTTTGATTAGAAAAAAGTTTTACTGTCCATGATATTTCTCCTGTCTTCCCCTTCACTTGAAATACTTCTTTTACGTAATCTACTATTTTTATTATACTTTTTTGCTCTCTATATACCATTCCCTCTTTACTTTTTAATACCCTCATTACACTGTCTTCTTTTATTATTTTACTTTAAGTATAGAGCAACTTCTTTTATCTTTCCATGAAGAAAATATATTTGCTTACATACTAAATTCTTATTTTCTTTCATTAATAAAGTATTTATTGTTATTTTTTCTAAATTTCCAAATGCTTCATCTTTTCTTTACTTCTTTCTTCTTACCTCTTTGCCAAACCATATAACATTTTTATAGTTTTTCTTAAAACATATCTACCATTCAAACCAATCTTTATAAAATTGTTTCATACTATTATGATTCTCCCACAATTCTATCGATCTTATTTCCACCTTTCCTTCACATTCTCTCTCAATTAACCTTTTTAAACCTTTTCCTATCTTAATGACATATTTTTTATATATGTATCTCTACTAAAATACCTCTATGATCTGAAAACCCTGTTTCTATAGTACCTTCTTCCATAGTCTGTATTCCATTGGATAACAGAAAATAATAATATCTGTTCTGTATATTTCTCTACTATATGCCCATTCACAATTATTACAAATACTTAGTTTACCACATTTTATAGTTTCTATCTCAATTTTAACATCAAATCCTTTTTTCTTAAATCACATAATTTAGAATTTGATTAAATATGCTTTCCTATCTTTGCTTGTACCATTTGCTTATGATGCAATTATTCTGTATACTTTTTTCTTTCCATATTATATCTACAATAGTTATCCTTCCCATTATTACTGACATTACATCTAGAATTTTAACTATCTATGTATTCAGGATTCCTATTCTAGAACAAATAGCATGACCTAAATCCCAAATCATATTATTCCCCATAAAGTTTCTGCTTGCAACCTATCCTCTTTCATCAATAATCTAAAGTCTACTAATATTTTCATGTCCATACCCTATTTACACCATTCTGTAATGGCTAACCTTCTAATTGTACTTTTAAAGCTTATTTACATTTATAGCTAATATTCTACAATTATCTCTATTCTTTCTCCAAAGAATCTAATTGGATTAATTTGATTAATCTTTATCCCTTTCCTTTCTTTTTCTTTTATATTTAGCCCTATACATTTTCTTTTTCTCCCTTGTACCCATTTACCAATTGAATTTGTTTTACCTTTAACTGTTTTCCAGTTAAACTCTTTTTCATTACTAAACTGAGGACTTTTTTTGTAGTCATGTCTTAATTCATTTCCATCTTTCTTCTCATTCTTATCTTTTCTTATAACTTCCTCTCCTCCTTGTTTCTGCTCCTGCTTTTCTTGATTTATTATTTTAATCTCTTTTTGTATTGGTTTCTGCTCGTCTTGCTCAAACCTATTTATTTTTTCTACTTCATCCTTCCTTCTTTAAAGCCCATCTACATATGCCAAACCTTATTGCAGCTATAAAATTTCATTTCACATTTTACATCATATTCATTTCATCACAGGCATAACATTTTATTTTAACACAATCCATAATTAAGTGATTTGATTTCCAAAAAAATATATTTTTTGGTTGACCCCAATATTGCACAAACCGTTTTTGACTTTCAACATTTATATCAATAGGAATATGTACAATCTATTAATTTTCCATTTTAATATAACATTGCAATCCCAGCCCCAGTCCATAGCTTTCTATTATCATCCACTTTAGAACTCTCCATTAGTTCTTAATAGAGGTTCCATAAATGTCTTTTTAAAGACTCTTTTTCAACTATAGTTCTAAACTGTACATGTATTTTTCTTACTTTCTCTATAAGAAACTTTAAATACATATAAGTTTCAAGGAGAAAAGTCTTTTAATTTCATTCTCCCAAAAAAGTCTCCATTACATGTCCATTTTCAAAAATAGCATCACAAAAATTATCTTTACTTATATGAATGAAAGCTCATACCTCTGAAGGATTCATTCCCAATGGAGAAATAATACTATTCCATGCCTTATACCTTTTCAACATTTTTGTTTTACTCTTCTTACTGTAAATTTTCTTCTCTGTTTAAAGTCTGATCCTTTTATTTCCACTTTTTCCCCCTTCTCCCATACTATATCCATATGTGACATTTTCCCCTTTTCAGCATCCTCGTGTATAAGTTAAGCATCTTCTTTTTGTGTTTTATCCATCAAAGTCCCCCAGAAAATGTTGTCGCAACTTTCTTTGCTTAAAACCAATAAATCTGTAATAAATCATCCCGCAACAATACCAACTAGAAGGGTGCATTAAGAACAATGTCCATGGGCTTTTCAGCAAAACGTTTCTGTTGAAATCTGCATTCTGAATCATACAAAGGTTTGATTGCATTTACTTCCCTCTCCACACAATCAGAATGCTTACATATATATGGGAAAGCTTCACTGCCTTTATCATATCTCCATCACACTCCTTGCCTCCCTTTGCTGATGCAAAAACTCAAACACATCTGCTGCTTTCCACACTTCTCAAATTGGGGATTCAACAATCAGTCTAATTGATCTAATCAAATCATATTCTTTACTTTTCTTTTTAATCATATACATGTTTATTTTATCCACATCTTCTATATCTTAAACAATCTTCTTTATGTAATTTTCCCAATAATAATTTTACTCTTTTACATTTCAAAAACACAGTCCATAATTTTTCTTTTTGGCAATATAAACATATTCGATCACTTTTCTTTTTATATTCCATATTTTCTTTTATTGGCAATTTATATATTACCGGTCTCCATAAAAAAATCTTGACGTTCTACTTTCTGATTACACCAGTTGCTTCTTATGCAGCTTTATTTTTTTTCATCTGTTATATTACATGGTAATGTTTTATCATTACATTTTTATAGCATACTTTTCTATTTTCTTTACCATCATTTTTTTTTCCACAAAAATACTTTTCTTGGTAACATTTTATTTCTTCATTTATACACTGTTTTTCTCTTTTTTCCATAACCCAAAATTTATCACACTTATGTGTATACAGTTTTACTGCTAATTTCTCATTTTTTTCATTTATCCATGCTAACACATTGTACAAATTTAATGAAGCATTGTATACCACTTCGTTAATTAACCCTAAACCTTTCTTCTTTAATTACATACAAAACTCCTCTTTTTACAGAGTTTAATATAGAATCCCATATAATTGAAAAAATATGTGTTATAATTCTTTTTCAAATATTGATGGCAACACAAATCCAATTACTAAGTATGCTATTTTTCCAGTCAGTACTGAATTTATCAAATACATCTTTTTTCTGAATGATAATTTATATGTTCTCCAGAAGATGTTTGCTTTATTTCTTTTATTGTTTTTTCCCATTGAATTCTATTTACATCTTTGTAGCCAAGTTTTATACCCGACACAGAAATTTAATTAATTGGAAAATATATACCCCAATCTTTACTACATCACCTAAACATTTACTTTTATCTATATTTAAAGCCATTCCTATCATCTTTAGACACTCATTTATGCAAATTACTTCCATATCCATATTTTGTTTTTGCAATTATTATAATGTCATCTGTATATGTTAATAGAACTTGAATTCTTAATCTTTCAGGTGTTATATACCCCACCTCCTTCACTTTGTAATTTATTTCATATGCTATCACATTCATAAATAATGCAAAGAGTATACAATTCATTGGACATGGCTATCTTACACCACTCTAAATATGTACCTCTTGGCTTAACCAGTCATTTACAAGTATTTTTACTTTATTATTAGTATATGCTGACATACATAATTTCCTAACTTTCTCACTTACATTCCATTAATACCCATACGATTTCACGTCAAATGGTGTCAATTGACTGACTAACATCTCATATCACGATTTTTGGTTCTTCTTTTCTGTTCATAATATCATCCAGAATTTCTGTATCATTAATATTTCTTGACAACCCTTTCCTTTTATATTATATATGCTATCTTTCATAATATTTTCCATTTTAGTTTCAAATCTCTTTTGTATTATTTTCATGAAAATCTCCATTTTTTTAATTCTCTTTTATCTTTCTTCTTCCATATAAATTTAAATATTCCACTACATAATTCTTTATACATACAGTGGATATAAAAAGTTTACACACCCCTGTTAAAATGCCAGGTTTTTGTGATATAAAAAATAAGACCACTTGTGATATAAAAAATAAGACCACAATAAATCATTTCAAAACTTTTCCCACCTTTAATGTGATCTATAACCTGTACAATTCAATTGAACAACAAACAAATCTGTTAGAGGAAAAATGTAATCAATAAAAAAGTACAATAAACTGGTTGCTTAAGTGTGCACACCCTTAAACTAATACTTTGCTGAAACACCTTTTGATTTAATTACAGCATTGAGTCTTCTTGGGTAGGAATCTATCAGCATGGCACATCTTGACTTGCCAATATTTGCCTACCCTTCCCTGAAAAAGTGCTCCAAATCTGTGAGATTGCGAGGGCATCTTTTGTGCACAGCCCTCTTCAGGTCAACCCACAAATTTTCTATTGGATTTATGTCTGGGCTCTGGCTGAGCCATTCCAAAACTTTAATGTTCTTCTGGTGAAGGCATTCTTTTGTTGATTTTGATGGGTTCAGGTGCCTAGCCAGTGAGACATTTCCCTGTGGTACATTTGACTGGGGACACATGGCTGAAGTGACATTCAGCTACAGAGAAATATGGCTGTTTGCAAATTCCCTGTGGGCAAACAGAAGCATACGCTGCCATGCCCACAACATCAGTAACCAAATGCATAGGGGGAAAACAATGTCCATAGTCCCCACAGGAACATGAGACAGTAGGCAATATGGCAGGCATCAGCAGCAGGCTGGCCAGAGGGCATGTCAGTGGCAGTAGAAATGCAGTGCACAATAGGCAGTGCCTTTATAATTGGAGTGTGTGGACCACTACCCCTTCATAGTTTCTAGGGAACATTACCTAAAACACATACTTGAGCATAAATGTGACTACAGTATCCTGCAGGATTTCCTCCATGCTGTAGCACACTTCCACATGTAGTTACATAAGTATGTACTGTATACTGAGTACAACACTCATTACTTCTTCTGCCACCATTCATTTGGTTATTAAAGCTGTGAGCATGCCAGGGTAGTTTTCTGTTTCTTCAATATTTTTAGCGTTCGCTAAAAATGGATCGATATTAGATATTAGAACACTCAAAGTTTTGAAACTTCAGTGTTCTAATATAGACCCTTTTTCCTTAAATATCATCCACCATTCAGACCAATATTTATAAAATGTTCTCACAGTAATATCTTTAAAAAACTGTATTACTAATATTTTTCCTTTTTCTTTCCATGCTTTTTCATTTATCATTTTGAATTCCTTTGCCTATTTCTTATATACTCCTTTTTCTCTTTTATCTATAGCCATATTGCAAGATGATCAGAAAAATTCTGTTTCAGCTACCACCATTTCTCCTATAACTCAGCCTTCTGATACTATAAAATAATCTATTTCAGTTCTATAAATACCCCTTTTGTAAGTCCATGAATTTTTGTCCCAGAGTTTTAACTTACTGCATTTGCATTAATAAAGACAACTTTGAAATCTTCTCACTCAATTCCACTAAGATTGAGTTTTTAACCCATACCAAACTTTTAGGTGGTCTATATTACCATGTCAAAAGACATGTTCACTGAACACGTCTTAACTGACTTGGAAGCATCAACTTGTTAAAAACCCGAACTACCGAGTTAGCAAACTTTCAAACCCTACAACATGGGGGATTCACCCCCACACCCCCTAACTAAATATACCAACTACAAGATTGCACCACAGTGGGGAAAAGGAAAAATCCCCAATGATGGCCAAGCGATTTTTTTCCATTAGGAAAAAAATAGCTGACTCGGCTGTTCGGATTTTTGACAAGTCGATATTTCTGTGTTGATTAAGACAGGTATGGCCAACATGTCTTCCAACAAAGTACTATAGACCCACTTTTAGTGGTTATAATTGATGAAAACTTTAAATTCAATCTTCATATTCAAAATAATATAAGCAAGACTCACAAAAAACTCAGGTAACTTTTTTGACATAACAAGTTCCTCTCCTGCCCTTCTAAACAAACTTTAACGCTATCTTACTTTTTACCATCACTAACTTATGGTGGTCCCTTACTAACTAACCTGCAGTCTTCTCTTATAACAAAACTAGAAACATGCTATAACAAGATTGCTAAATTCGCCACAAATAGTCGCCACTCTACCCACCACTGTACTGCCCTAAAACAATTACATTGGTTTAAACTCCACCACTATCTACTCCTCCTCCAGTTCACTACCAGACATAAACTGATTTGCAAACCTCATGACTGCCCTGCACTCAGCTCTCTTCTCACCCTATACAACCCAGTCAGAACATTTTGACCTGCACATCAATATCTTCTCCAAACTCACAAACACGAGCTACCTGCCAGCCAGTAATTGTACTCCTGTAATATTTGCAGGATATGGAATAACCTTCCTCCTTCTATCCACTTACAGCAATGGCCTTCCAACTTTAAAAGTGCACTACACAATCATCTTCTTTCGAAATGGCTATGTAACTGTTACATTGCACATACTGACATCATTTAACTCTTATCTATTGAATCCTGTAATTGATTATTTAACCTCCCCTTTTGCATTTTTAAAGTAATATCTTCTATGCCCTGCTCAAAATGTTGTATTAATATGCTTCTGTGAGGCTGCACAACTTTACACCAAAGCCACTATATCCTGATTTTTGTTTGTGTTTTCTCTATGTTTTACATCCTATTATTTTTGTCTCTATATACTAGGACTTTGGTCAACATGCTAATTGTGTCCTTATCAGGTCTATGTCATGTTATATGTTCCCTAGGTACGCTTTTCAATTTTGTATTTAATTTTGTTCTTTTTGCAATTTTATGTCATTTCTTTATGTATGAAAACTTTTGAATTTAGTATAAAGTTTGTTGCGTTTTGCAATTTTTACGTAATTTCCTTATGTAATTCTTTTCTTCTGTTGGAGCTTTTCTCCCTAGCCCTTCATTGAACATGGGCTACCCTGGCCTAGTGGACTTTCCAGGAAAACAAATGCCAATAAATAAATAGATCTTATGACTTGTAACATTTTTCTTATATCATTTACTTTCTTTTTATGCTTTCCTCTTAAATCATAATTAAAGCCTCCTATTTTTATAATATTCATATTTTTACCACGGTCTATATTCTGATGAAATAGGCTTTCTCTTTCTTTAGAGTTAGTATAAGCATATAAAGTTGTAATTCTATATACTTGTTCTTTCCATTTTATATTTACAGTGGTTAATCTTCACATTTTTGCTAAAGTTATATCTAATATTTGCCAAATTCCAGATTTTCTTTCCTACCCATAGTTTCTTTGTAATATTTCTTCATTTGTTAAAAATCTTGTCTTCTAATATAAGTACATCTACATCACATGTACTACACCACTTCAGAATTCCTATTTTTCTTCTTATATTCTTAATACTATTTGCATTTATAGAATGCACTCTAAAATCTTAATTTTTCCTTAGATTCATAAGTTCATAGCTAATTACTAGGCTAGCTTTCCTAATACTCCATTCTAAGCCTACTCAAGATTAACTAACTTGGCACATTGCTGAGCGTTTCCCCTGAGGTTATGAAAATAATTAAAAAAAAAAAGCTTTATGGTTATCTTTCATCTGGGAGTCTGTCTGTGCCTCATAGTTTGCTTTGGAATATTTGACCAGCTCTCTAATTTGTCTGTTTAGAAAGGACAGTGCCTTTTTGCACTTTGTCTGTTCTTTATACCCGTTGATGCAACAGGTCCACCAGGGTGATTTGTTTGTGCCAGTAATAGGTTTTACTCGGACAGGCACTGCCTTTTCTATGCAGCCATGAATGTGGTTCTGCAGTCTTTTTGTGTACAGCTCATAGTAGGCCTCAGTGGCATTCAGGTTCAGAGGGCCTTGGAAGTTTAGTAAGCTGTCACTTAGTCTAAGGTATTTGGCCTTAACAAGGTTCTTAGCAGGTTTGGAGTTTGATGGGGGTTCTAAGTTATTTTTAATACTAAAGGAGATCATTTTGTGGTCGGATCTTACCAGGGAGGAGTTAATGCATGGGACAGAGCAGCATTCCCTCATGTTCATCAGTACTAGGTGTATAATATTTGTACCTCTAGTTGGGGAGCTAACTAGTTGCGCCAGAGTGTTTGCATTGGCAAAGCCAAAAAAAAAGAACCTCTCAGCAAGTGAATTATGGGAATATAAGTCTCCCAGTTTTTGGAGGGGTAGTTAAAGCCACCCATAAGTATGGTGTTAGGCTGAATGTTAAGAGGTTCCAGTAGCTTTAGGGGATGGTTTTCCAGACTCATGTTAGAGGATCTGTAGCTAGCAAGGATATTATAAGGGGTCACACCTATGATTAGTTGGGCATGTAGCAGCTCAAGTGAGTAATTTTGTTGGACCGGTCTAGTGGTGTACTTTTCCTTTATGAACACTGAGGCACTTCCTCCCTTTGTTTTATCCTGAGCTGGGGGGGGGGATCAAAATGTATGAAAGGCATTGTATGTAGCCTTTGATAGCTGGAGTGCTTCTATGGTTCTGAAGCATGTTTCTGTGACTGCACATAGGGCTGCATTCTCCAGGGTGAAGAGTGCCTCCAGGGAGTGCAGTTCTTTATTTAAACTCCTAGCATTGATCAGGAGTACCTTTGGGAAGTTATAAGTGATTGTTGTTATGGTGAAGGGCTTAACAACTTGGCATTGCCTAAAAAAATGCACTACGGGGATTGATAATTTTTTTTGCCAATATCTGGAAGTCAAGTAGTGACAAGTGCAAACTATCTCTGGCAACACAGTTAGTCATGTCTCCCCAGACAGACAGACATTGGATCCTCTTGTTGTGACTGCAGAAACTAAGCCATGTGCTGAATTCAGCCAGTTTTGCTAGTACTGTGGCATCATTATTGGTGAAGGTAGGATGCTACTCAAGGCTAGAGTCATACCCACCCATATATTCAGAGAGCTCCATCATGTCTCTTTTCCTATAGTCCAGTGAGGTATATCTTAGGGCATTTGCTCCCACGTGGACTATGACCATGTCATACTGGTACTTGTGGTTTAAAGGCCTAAGTGCTTGAGTGACCAGGTGGACCCTGGTTCCAGACAGACAGCTCACTGTGATCTTCTCCTTGTTTAGCCTAGTAAGGGGGACAACAGTATGTCTTACAATGGAATCTCTGATAACAAGAATGTTTGCCTGTGTGGTGTGTTGTATTATGGGCTCGGAAGTGGGACTACTTTGATTTTTCAGAATTATGTGCTTTGTGAGGTACTGTCTTTTCTGAATGTGCATGAGAAAAATGAGAAATTCTTTTAGGAGGTCTTGCAGGTTTGTGTTTATTAGACTGAGTACCTCCACCTATGTGGGTTTATACGTTTGTTCCTTAGTGTTAGTAGTGAATGCTTTAGGTGTAATGCATTTTTCATGAGTGTATGTCAGAGCTTTGTCTCCAATCACATTGTGCATCTACAGCTCTCACATACTGTGTTTGTTCTGTAATTAAATGGTTGTCAATGAATATAAAGCAGTTACTGCAAAGCCACAAGATTTATAAATCGGTTAAATCCCTTTGCTCTAAAATCAAAATATCTAAAAGTCAGAATATTGAAAATTTGGAATTTGCCCTTTCTTTACTGTTGTGCATTTCCAGACTTGGTATATATAGTTTCATATGGTGTGGTGGTATGGGGGGCTTCCTCTGCATAAAATAATTTTTATTCATTAAGATTATGATTTTTAATATGCTGAGATTAAAATGTTATATATAAAAGATACATGTATGCACACACATTAATGTGCACACCTATATTATCCAATCTGACAAATAGGTGCTTAAAACATTAGTCTGACTAAGTGTTCAGATATCTGATTGCCAATGTGCCCTTATCAAGCATGTATTAATTTCTCTTTTATCTTTACCCAGTTTTTGCCATCCTAAATACATTGCCTGTTTCATCAGTCATAATCTTTACAACTAATGAACTGAATGTGAACCAAAGGGAAAAAGGTAAGTGATTCAGTATAGTAAAGCATTAACTCAACAACACATGATGTTAAGAAACACACATAATACAAAAATATACATGCATACAAAAGCACATACTTAGCACGCAAACAGATAAATGCATACATGTGCATATATTTATATCCATATTTGTATGCATATTTTTATAGACAAACACAAATGCTCACCTCATCTACTTTGTATAAAAGGTCACAAGGGAAGACTGGTTGCCAAATTACCACAAAACCTAAAGCAAAACCCCCATGTAAGAAAGACATATCCCACATTAGCAAAGTGAACAAATACATCTAAAGAAAAAATAAGGTTTATTGTGTGAGAAAATACTGAAATAGCTGATCATACAAAGTGCAGTAAAACTGGTAACCAGTAAAATATGAAACATGGAGTACAGTAATTTAAAAAATACAGCATTGTAACAAAAAGTGCAGTAAATACATAATTCCACCTTAGTTGCCCCTCCAGTAGTTACACCTTGCAAAAGAGACAACAGAAGTGATTCATCACAGTTTAAAATAGAATCTCCCAAACATAAAAAAATGCTTCCTTGTCTTTAAGTCCAGTCTCATGAAGGCCATCTTCTTTCGTAGAGGTGATCACTTCTATGAATGACCTCCACAAAACAATCACTATTTCTAACATCTGTCACAACAGCAGCCAAATTCAAACGTTTTCTTTTATAAAATCCTGAGTCTAATTTATAAGCCTACTGCCACCAGCTTAAAAAATCCTAAATAATATCAATAATATCAATTACTATTATTAGAAAAATACTGTGCTAACCTCACTTTCAAGTATGACAGTACATTCTCAACTGAAGTGAATTCTGTGGAAAGTGACAAACATATATAACTGCCTAAAATACATAGACAACCATCCCAATCCTTTCAAAGAAGGAAAGAAAGAAAGAAAAAGACAGCAAAAGGAATAAAAAGAAAACCTGCACTATTTTCTTGAGTGCATTACCAAGTTAACTATCGATCTCAATCAATTTCCTTCCCAAACATGATAATCAGATACTATACCTTGCGCTTGTAAGTCAAGCACCTCCTTAACCATTATTCTAAGCCCCAGTCTTTAGCTGTATATGCTCTTTTTCATCCATTCCTTTCTTTTTTCTTTTGTACTTATCTCTTTATTTCTGTTTTTTCTTTTATTCTTTTACCAATAGATTTTTTTCATTGTACTACCTCTCAGTTTATGTCTTCTTCATCACTTATTTCAGAACCTTCTTCTATGTCCTCTTTATTATTATTTGCTCACCTGATTGTTCTTCTATTTGTACTACATCTAAAATGTCTTCTCTTTGTTCATCTCCTTCTCTTTCTTTTTTCTTACTATTATTTTCATGTTTGCAATCCATCCATAAATGTCTACTTTTTTACATTTATCACATTTCCATTCACATTTTTTGCATTATGCCCCATTTGCCCTCAAATACAACACTTTATTTTATCACAGTTACATATCAATTGTCCTTCTTTTCCACAAAAAAACCCCAAAAAACAAACATGCTTTGCATTTTCCCAGGTATTGTACAAATCCCCTATTCCCCTCCACATTTATCATCCCTGGTATATGCATAATTTGTTCTCTTTCTATTTTTAACCCAATATTACAATCCAAGCCACTAGTCTGTAAACCCCCTTTGTCACAAACTTATGCAATGTCCAGTGCTTCTTTACATAAACTTTCAAATGTCATTTCAAAATCTCTCTTTCCACCTCTTTGAAATTGTACATGAATCTTCTTTTATTGTTTCCCCAGTTAAATACTTTTATCACATAAAGTTTCCATGGGTTACAGTCTTTTTTTTCATATTCTTCAAGAAGAATTTCAATTGAAATGATGAAATAAAAGTCTCAAATATGTCACAAAATGTCTCTTTGTCAATAAGGTGACAGGGAATGAAGATATCTGTCTATCAGAAAACCCTCAGTCTACAGAAGAAGGCATCACCTCTCCAATTGAAAAGGTACAAAAAAGAGGCAAGCGGCAGGTGAAAAGGAAGAAATCAAAACTGAAAGTAGAAGGACTGAGGAACGTTACCGTAAGAAAAAAGAAGGCAAAGATGTCGACTACATGGCTCAAGCTGTGGAGTTACAATGCCAGCTGGATGAGAATTTAATACGCAATGAAAACAGTGGAATTAATAAGACTAATAGTGATGAAGATCTATTCTTCGTAACAATTGATAGAGCAGAAATGACTGTATTAGAAGCTGAAGATTCTTCAGAGCTGGCCAGCAAAGATATTCTTGTAATTGGAGATTCAGTTATTAGAGGAACTGATACTTATATCTGCAGAGACGATAATGAACATTGAGTAGTGTTATGCTTGCCAGGAGCAAAAATAGAAGATGTGAAACAAGCCTTGGAATGCCTTAATGTAAGGAAGTATGGATCTGTTTTTATTCATGTTGGTACAAATGATGTCACCAACAAAGATTCTCTGACTGTTAGTAGGGAACTGACAGCCCTCCTAGATAGTATAGCTTGTACTGGTGTTAGGACATATTTTTCACAAATCACCTATAGAAAGGATAGTTGGGTCACTGTGAATGACAAGATCTTTGGATAAACACCTACATGGAAAAAATGTCCTGTTTTAAAAAATGGAAATGTGTAGAGCATCCAAGCCTTCATTTGGGCACACGTGTTCTGACAGGATGGTCTGCATTTGTCTAAATCAGGGAAGAGAATTTTTGCAGCAGATATTTTGCAATGTTTGACAAACACTAGCCAGGATTTTTGCCAGGTAAAAATGTAACAGTTCACAGATAGCAACAGTTGATGCATCTCTGATGGTTGTTAATGCTAGGATCAAGTTTTTTATTAGAAAATTTGCTACATTCCCACAAGATTGATGTTGTTATAGTTTGTGAGACATGGTTAAAGAACAATGGCTGGAAACTATTTCTGACAGGGTATAAACATTTTTACTGTAACAGACATTCTAAAAAAAAAATCAGGTGGAGGTGTTATGATAGGGATTAAAGATAGCTATGAGACTTGTGATTATTACATGTTCAGTGATAACACCAATACTATAGACTGTGTAACTGTGACAATAAACAAAACCCTGGAACATATAACAATTGGAGTGTACAGACCACCAAAGTCAAGTGCAGATGACCTAGAGGAATTCATACATTTCTTACATGAAACATAGCAGGGAAGAATAATATTAGCCGGGGACTTAAATTTACCAGAAACAGATTGGAATAATATTGATTCAACCACGATAGTAAAGAAATTATCCACAGAGTATATTCAGGAACAACAAATGCTTCAGATAGTAAAAAAAAAAAAACTACAAGGGGACAGAATACATAAGATATTGTTTGTGTTCCCAAGGAGATTACTGTAACTTCAAGACAAGTTTTACCACAATTGATGTGCAGTGATCATGGGGTTATAAAGATTAATTTCTTGCTAGATAATTATGTCAAACTGAAATCTAAGCCAATGCACAGAAGGTTAATTACAGATTATTGGGAAGCCAAACAGTTACTATATAAAACTAACTGGAGTGAGGTGTTCAATGGAAAAATTGCAGATGGAATGAGGAAAGTTTTGAAAGAGAAATTGAGTGCAAAAAGTAAAAAAAAATGTTTAACATCAGGATCTAAGCACACAACTTCAGGGGGGTATATTTCCATAAGAACAAGATACCTGATTAAGGTGAGAGACAAAAAATATAAGAAATGGAAGAGAGGTCGAACTACAACTTTGAAAACTGAAATAAACGAGCTGGACAAACAGATTAGGCATAGTGTTAGACAAGATCAAGAAACATTTGATGAAAATGTATGTAAAGATATTGAGCATAATAGGAAACCTTTTTTATAGATACATAAGATGTGGAAGGAGTAAAGATACACAAACTGATAAACTGTGTACAGATTCTAAAATTTATTCTCTGACACAACAGATTATAGATATAGTTATGAAATCTTATGCAAAACAGTTTGGCTCCACAAAAGAGGTGGTAAGTTGTCCTAGTGACATCCAGGTAACCCCAGATACTGGAATCAAATTAGATTACATTGAGAAAGAACTGTGCAATCAGAATCCAAACAAAGTGCAGAGAGGAGATGGAATAAGTAACAATGACCTAAGCAAGAACTCACACTGCCATGACATCTATTATTCGCTATGTCATATAAATATAAGGAGATTCTTCAAGATTGGAGACATGCACATATTAAAGCTGTCTTTAAGGGAAATGGGAGTAGGACAAACCCAGAATCATATAACCCTTAAGTCTACTTTCATGTTGCGTAAAAATAATGGAGAAGATAATACTGGATAAGTTATAGTCAGAACTGGATAGGTTGGTACTTGAAACCATATATCAGCATGCATATGTTGAAAATAGATCAACTACCACCTGTAACATGATGTTCTATAACAATATAATAACAGCTATGAATGAAAAATTGTGCTGTGATTTATACAGATTTAACCAGCATTTGACAGGGTCATGCACAAAACACTGATCAATAAATTAGTACAACTAGTTATTGATGTACTGTTGATAAGATGGATAGCTGCATGCCTTACAAATAGGACATGGCAAGTATCACACACCAACTGGACAGGTGAAATCCTTGGTTACAGTAAAGGTGTCCCACAGGGCTCTGTACTAGGCCCTTACTTGTTTAGATTGTATCTTTCAGCCCTTACTGTTTCATCTGAGGTGTTCTACAGTCTATATGCTGACGACCTGAAATTGGGTAAACTGATTACAAGTGTTACAGATAAGGCATGTCTGCAAAATAATTTGACTAAATTGACCATTTGGGCACAGGAGAATAATATGTTGATAAATACATCAAAAACTAAGCATATGAGATTTGGGAAACATAAACTGAAAGGTGAATATTTAATACAGCACACAGTGATTGAAACTGTAGACTCATTTAAGGACCTGGGTATATGGGTAGATTCATCTATGAGTATTTCTAATTATATCAAGCAATTGGCTAATGATAGTTACAGAACTATAGGTTGTATAAAAAGATTTATAAAGTCTAGGAAATCAGATATAATGAAGTCATTGTTTGTTAGTTACATTAGACCCAAACTTGAGTATGGAATAACAATATGGAAACCCTATAGGAAAACAAGGATGAATAAACTGGAAAGAGTACAGCAGAAATATACTAAGGGCATCCATGGATGTAAAAAGCTAAGTTATCATGAAAGACTAAAATATCTGAACTTGTACAGTGTCTCTTACAGATATTTAAGAGGAGATCTTATTCAGGTATATAGGGCATTTAGGGACAACTACCTCTGGGAATGTTTGGGGTTATTAAAAGTAATAGAGAATCATCAGATAACCTATGTAGAAGATTCTATAGGAATGAGAAGTGTACTAATTGGTTCTCTGACAGAGTAGCTGATGCATGGAACAGACTACCAAATTACATTAAAGCAAGTACTAGTTTAGATATTTTTAAGAACAGCCTGGACATTTATTATGGGAACAAGTATTTTGGCAGGGTCTATATCAGAACACCGAACATTTAAAATGTCAAGTGTTCTAATATCGACCCGTTTTCAGCGAACACTGAAAATATCGAAGAAGCAGAAAACCAAATTCTTTCCTAGGGAAAGAATTTGGTTGTGCGTTTCTGTTGCTTTGGTATTTTCAGCGCTCTGGTGGAAAGTTACGGGTCGGGTTCAGGTAACTGTGCGATTGTGTGGACGTGAGGGTTAGGACGGGTTAGGTGAGTTAGGGTTAGGGCGTGGGTCAGGTAAGTATGCGATTGTGTGGACCTGAGTGTTAGGGCAGGGTAGATGAGTTAGGGTTAGGGCGCGGGTGAGGTGACTGTGTGATAGTAATGGCCCTTAGGGTTAGGGTATGGGTTAAGGTAAGTGGATAGCTAGTGGTGTATGTATACTTTAGTGTAGGGTTAGGTGTAAGAGTTTAGATGTATGTGTGTGTGGATTGCTGTTTGTTTGGTGTGCTTGTGTTCCCTAGGAAAAAAGTTGCTGTTCTGAATGTTCGATGTTTTGAGTTTTCAATTACTAGGGTTCAGTATTAGAACACTCAACATTTTGAATGTTCGG
>NC_056742.1:478031495-478106495 GCF_019279795.1 Protopterus annectens | reverse complement strand
GGTTATGGATAATGGATAGCTACTAGGGCTATCCGCTATCCTTAACCCAAGCCCTAACCCTAAGGTCCGTGACTACCACACTGCACTGCAGGAAATTGTATTTCCTCAACTGAGCAGTAGTTACAAACCTATTTCCTGTACTGTGGTGCAGTAGTCACAGACCTTAGGGTTAGGGCTTGGGTTAAGGATAGTGGATAGCTAGTAGGGCTATCCAATATCCTTAACCCAAGCCCTAACCCTAAGGTCCATCACTACCGCACCACAGTGTAGGAAATGTCCCATTCGACTTAGTGACTTTAGCGAAAGTGCACTTTCGTTGAAGAGCAATTTTGCGTTAGTGGCACACTACTATCATATATCAAAATAGTGTAATTTCAATCTACAGTAGTAGACACACACACACACACACACACACACACACACATATCTATATATATATATATATATATATATATATATATTCACTTTATAATCTCAAAATACTGAAAATGCCGAAAATTCAAAATACCAAAACCCCAAAAGTGCAAAATTCAAAAACACAACTGTTAAATACACTATCCACCACACAAACAAACACAAATACACATTCCTCCCTACATTACAATAAACAAAGAAATCACACATAAAAACAAAAACACAAATATACAAACCCACCCTACATATAAGCAGGGGAGCAAGCCTGCCTACACCTCCCCCACTCCCCTGCTACTTATATATACTAACTCAGAGGTCACACTAAAAAGATAAAAGCACTAAACTCACCACCACCATTCTCCTTGCACAAACACACATCAAATACGTACAAACACCACCATTCTCAACATGTACACACTCACACTCTTATCTACATACCATAACCTACACCTACAACTTCCCAACACACTAACAGACACTACAATTCCCTACCCAAAACCCTTAACATATAAACACTTACCTGATTCTCCAGCTATCGATTAACACAGCGCACCACCACAACTGCTGATTCGACATTTCTGGATTCGGTTATGTGGACTTTAGCTCAGCTTGGCTTTCGATATTTTAGTTTCAAGATACTGAAAGTATTTTGAGAATGTGAAGTGCACATACATATATATATATATATATATATATATATATATATATATATATATATATATATATACATATATACATATAGGCCCCTTTGAATTGTTGGCTTACAAGAACATTGCCATTCAAAGCAACAAGACCACAACATTGAAACTTCATATAACTGATAATTTATGTCCAGGAAAATCACCACTGGGCCACCATTGTAACATTTGCCCTATTCTCCACTATAGTGAGATGTCAGAGTTGGTATATTTAGTTAGTGGGGGTGTTAGGGTTTAGATTGCCTCTTTTCATGTTGAAGTTATTGGTGGCCCAGTGGTGATTTTCCTGGAGCTATATTGCAATGTTCCGTTAGTTCGGTTATATGAAGTTTCAATGTTGTGGTCTCACTGCTTTGAACGCTGACGTTCTGGTAAGTTGATGTTTGAAAGCAGACTCATATAGATAGATAGGTAGTCAGATAGATAGATAGATAGATAGATAGATAGATAGATAGATAGATAGATAGATAGATAGATGGATATACATATAGTTATACATATATTGTATAGATATATGTAGGTTTTATGTGATTTTTCACTGTAGGTATTTCATCGCCCACTGAAATGCTGGAGATTTTCAGCAGTGGTACAATTGGTCAAATTATCTAACTGCTAAACTTCATTAGATCATTTATTACATATTTCAAGAGCTTTTCCTCTTTCTTCAGTTTTGGGTGTACCCATAGTTAGTATGTTTAATTTCTGGGGTATGTGGGCAGATCTCTGAAATTGGGGGATGTGGGGGGGGGACCCTCTCATGTGAAAGTTGTTTTATGCTTTTACTTTTGACATAATCCCAAATTTAACACACACACACACACATATATATATATATATATATATATATATATATATATATATATATATATGTGTGTGTGTATATATATGCATACATATATATACTATTTGCATATATAGGTTATATATTTATATATTATTCCAATATGTTTTCATTTTTGATATTTACAGTTTGCATATTTTGAATTTCAATATTTTGACTGTTAGATATTTTTCGTTGAAATATTTTGAATGAAAAACACACAAACACATGCACATATATATATATATATATAGGGAGTAGGAAAGACTTGGGTATATGGTGCCTCAGATGTAGATTTAATATATATAAACAAATATATAAATAAAAATAAAGTAAACATACACTACAGTTTTAAATGCATATGTATATAAGATGTAATTAATTGATTAATTGTATATATATATATATATATATATATATATATATATATATATATATATATATATTGAGAGGGAGGTGTTATAGCTATCACTGAATTCTCATAAGCGTAAATACTGCATTTGGTTGTTTTTCTACCTGCCATCAGCTCTTTGGGAGAAATTTGGGTGCAGTGGAATCTGGGATTTAGCTTTACATTCTAGTTTTCTGTTTTGGCGTGAACATATATGTGTATGCAAATGGACATAGGTACATATACATACGTTCATGCATTGTAACTACACATATGCAAATAAGATTTATCAGAGCTAATCAGTAACTATACAGTGTTATACTGTGATTTATTGTGTAACTGCTTGTAGAAGAAGCTTTATTTTGATTAGTATTTTATTTTTTACCTCTGAATTTTTATATTTGTTGGAAGAAATGGATTTATTATAGGCAGCCAAATTTTAGCCCTCCCAAGGGACATAGTCAGCTGAAAATTCATATACATTGTAAACAGGACACTCCAGATCTATTTTTTTTGAAGCTATGCAGTTTTGTATTATGATTCATTGTGTATCTCCTTGGTAGAAAAAGTTTTATTTTGATTTGTATTTTATTTTTATTTCTGATTTTTACTGTTTGTTGGAAGAAATGAATATATTGTAGGCAGACACACTCTAGCCCTTCCTAGGTAGATATAGTGAGCTGTGAGTATGAAAGACGGTCCAGCATTTTAGTGTGGCATGGTAGGTTAGAATAACTACTTTGTAAATTACTTCAGTTTGTACACGGTTAGATCAGTGTTAAATAATTTAATATTTATTTGCATATTGTTCTGTGTGATTTCCTCACAAAATTTGCAAGTCCTATAGTTAATAATTTCATTATTATGATTCCTTTTAAAAAACTTTAATTACTATAAATGAGAATGGCTTTTTTAAATAAGTATATCATTAACAATTTGATGAATGCACCTTAATTATCTTGCCAAGTGTACCAAGTGATGTGTGTGTGTGTGTGTGTGTGTGTGTGTGTGTGTGTGTGTGTGTGTGTGTGTGTGTGTGTGTGTGTGTGTGTGTGTGTGTGTGTGTGTGTGTGTGTGTGTGTGTGTGTGTGTGTGTGTGTGTGTGTGTGTGTGTGTGTGTGGGTGTGTGTGTCAGATGGATTGACAATTGTTGTCATGTTTACATGTGGTCTGTGTGTGTGTGCGTGTGTGTGTGTGTGTGTTTGTATATGTGTGTGTGTATGTGTGTGTGTGTGTGTGTGTGTGTGTGTGTGTGTGTGTGTGTGTGTGTGTGTGTGTGTGTGTGTGTGTGTGTGTATATCTGTGTGTGTGTGTGTGTGTGTGTGTGTGTGTGTGTGTGTGTGTGTGTGTGTGTGTGTGTGTGTGTGTGTGTGTGTGTGTGTGTGTGTGTGCGTGTGTGTGTGTGTGTGTGTGTGTGTGTGTGTGTGTGTGTGTGTGTGTGTGTGTGTGTGTGTGTGTGTGTGTGTGTGTGTGTGTGTGTGTGTGTGTGTGTGTGTGTGTGTGTGTGTGTGTGTGTGTGTGTGTGTGTGTGTGTGTGTGTGTGTGTGTGTGTGTGTGTGTGTGTGTGTGTGTGTGTGTGTGTGTGTGTGTGTGTGTGTGTGTGTGTGTGTGTGTGTGTGTGTGTGTGTGTGTGTGTGTGTGTGTGTGTGTGTGTGTGTGTGTGTGTGTGTGTGTGTGTGTGTGTGTGTGTGTGTGTGTGTGTGTGTGTGTGTGTGTGTGTGTGTGTGTGTGTGTATGTGTGTGTGTGTGTGTGTGTGTGTGTGTGTGTGTGTGTGTATATCTGTGTGTGTGTGTGTGTGTGTGTGTGTGTGTGTGTGTGTGTGTGTGTGTGTGTGTGTGTGTGTGTGTGTGTGTGTGTGTGTGTGTGTGTGTGTGTGTGTGTGTGTGTGTGTGTGTGTTTATAGATATAGTACAATCAGAACACGTTCAGGAAAGGAATTGTTCTCTGCAAGTAAAGATCACTCAGTCTCTATTAAACATGATACTACAGATGAGAAATGATAATACAGCAATCAGAGGATTCAGAACATATATAAGTAAATAGAACAGAAAATAATTGGAGACTTTTACAGCAAAGCTAGGAGAAAAAGAAACTGACTAAAGCCTATAATGCAAAGAGAAAATATACTAAACGAACGGATGCTGCATTGATGTGTAGTACCCAGATTACATTGTTCAGTCATAAAGCATTCTGTCTAAGAAAAGTACATCATTATTCCAGCACAGAAGGCAAAAAATTGGCAAGCAGAAGGCTAAAAGGAAAGAATCTAAACTGAACTTGAAACATTTAAAGAATGTTACTACAAGAAAAAGAATGGAGAAAGACAGAAGCTGAAAGTATGACTCGGGATGTGGAGGTACAAAGACAGCAAGATAAGAAGTATATGTTTATAAATGCTCCGGGTTCTAAAGACAGTGAGATTAATACGACTGAAGGTGATGATGGTTATTCTTTTGCAACAACTGAAGGAGTTGAAATTACTTGAGTCAGAGCTGGGCGATTCTTCAGATCCAGTCAGAAATTATACTACTATTATCTGGAAATTCAGTAATTAAAGGAACGCATACTTCAATTTGTAGACTGTATAATCAGCACTGAACAGTGCTATGCTTTCCAGAAGCAAAAATAAGGGTTTGAAGTAGACCATTGAAAGGCTTTAACATAAGGAAGTATGGAAGTGTTTTTATTCATGCTGATTAAGATACTGTCATCTTTAAGGCCTCCCTGACTGTTAGAAGAGAAGTTAAACATCCTTTTATAACATAGTCAGTGCTGGTGTTGGGGCATATTTTTCACAAATCATATATTGAAATGAGAATTGGGTGTGTAAATGAAAGGATGTTTGTGGTAAATATCTGCACTAAAAACATAGCCCATTTTAAAAGCTGGAATTGTGTAGCGCATTAAAGCTTAATTTTGGGAAAAAGTATTTATACAAGATAAATTCAACTTATCAAGGCAATGGAAGTGATTTTTTTCAGCAGATAAACTTTAGCAGGTCATAGACAGCAAAATTTGATTTATGAGGTTTGTTAATGCAAGGAACATTAATAATTTTTTTTTTATGGAAAACTTTCCACGATCACATAACACTGATGTTATTGTTTATGAAAAGGTTAAAAAGCAATGATCAAAAACCAGTTCTGTCAAGGTATGAATGCTTTTCTGTAACATATTAACAAAAAAAATCAGGTGGAGGTGTTATGACAGGGATAAAAGATTGTTATGAGACCTGTGCTTATTACATGTTAGATTATAACACCAATAGTGTAAAATGAGTGACTGTGACAATAAGGACATCTCTTGAACATATTACAATTATTGGACTGATGCTGCAGTTGCTGGTGATTTAAAGAATTCACACATTTCTGGTATGAAACACGTGGAAAAAAGCATAATAGCTGGTAACAGGAATTTACAAGAAATGGACTGAAATTGTATTTTTTCAGTAACATTAGTAAGGAAATTATTTGTGACTTATGCTCAGGATCAGCAATTGCTACAGATTGTGAACAATCCTATGAGGGAACAGAATGTACTAGATATTGTTTGTGTTCCTAAGGAGATGACTGTTATTTTAAGTTAAGTTTTAACACCATTAATGTGCAGTTTTCATGGGGTTATAAAGGATAAACTACTGACAGACAATTCTACTATACTGAAATCTAAATCAGTGCATTGAAGATTAATAACAAAATATAGCGAACCAAACTAGTCACTATGTAAAGCTAATTGGACTGATGCATTCAGTGGAAAAACAGCAGAAGGAATGTGACAGGTTTTGAAAGGGAAATTACTGAGTCCAAAAAAATGAAAAAAAGGGTTTAACATCAGAATCAAGACTTGTAATATCCTTAATAAAAAGATAATTAATATGAGAGAAAAATATAATTGATGAAAATGTATTTATTTTATTTATTTATTGAAATTTGTTTACAGGAAAAGTCCAACTCAGCTCGGGTGCCATTGTTCAGTGGAGGGCCATGGAGAAAATC
Source organism: Protopterus annectens (assembly GCF_019279795.1). Lineage (NCBI taxonomy): Eukaryota > Metazoa > Chordata > Ceratodontiformes > Protopteridae > Protopterus > Protopterus annectens. Next base: position 478,100,176 of record NC_056742.1, on the reverse strand, counting down.
TCCAAGGTATTACCTTTAATAGCATCAATATTTGCAATAACAAATTGTATAATGCAGTTTCAGTGAATACATGGTATAATAGTATAAAAGCTTTTGTATTGTTATTTAAAAACATTAAATTTGCAAGTCCTGTACTGAAACTTTGCAGATAGAAGAGTGCATAATGTAAGTGTGAGTAATTTAAGGAATACAATTAAGTGAAGTATTAAGTGGTAGGGCTAGCCACCAGGCAGTGCAAACCTTCGCTCTAGATGATTGTCACTGTTGAAGTGACATCCATACCACATGTGAAAAAATGGGAAATGGGGGTTGTGGATGGATGAATGAATAAAGTGAGGTATTAGTGGAGACAAGCAAGTCTGAGTGTTAATAGTGAAGTAGTGATGAAATAGTAAATTGAGTATAAGACGGTGGTGAGGAAGCTCAAGCCATTTAAGTGTTTTAGCGCTAAACAGTGATGGGTATGGTAATGTTTTTTGCAAGTGAGTCTGCTAACGTTGTTATACCACTGTCCAAGTTTATAACTAAGTGAGGCTTGTAACTTGGTCACAATGGGGACTTAATTTAGGAGAAAGAGTAAGAGATTAAGAGATTAAGTGGTTGCTAGAGTTACTGTGGCAGAGTATGTAAATAATTTCTTTATTCTATGTAGGGAACCTAAATTTTGGTATGTTTTCTTCATGCTGTTGTGGATATGCAAATCAAATATAAAACTGTTATTGATTGTCATGCCAAGATGGTGTGTACGTGTGGTAACGTCAATCATGTCATTTTTTAAGGAATAGAAATAGTTTAAATGGATTTCGGTAAAAAGAAAAGTAATTTATTTTTTGGGGGGAATGTAGTAGCAAGTGATTTTCTTGTAGCCAACTTTCAATAGAGTTTAATGATTCTTGATAAATTCTCTGACGATGTAATGGGTTGTTGGAAATCCATACTGGGGTAGAATTATCAGCATATTTGTATGAGGGAAGTTTGTTGAGAAGATTTATGTAAATTGTTAGTGAATATATTAAAGAGTCGAATGCCGAGAATCGAGCCCTTTGCACACCAGTATTGACAGGAAGGAATGGAGAAAAAGTGGGGACTCATTTAACAATCTGGTATCTATCAGTTAGATAGTTGTTACACCATGGTAGTGGGGGGTTGTGATAGGGAAGACAGTTAGTAGAGCAGTTCTTGGTGAGTGACTAGATCAAAAACTTTAGAGAGATCATGGAATATAGAGGAAACAATTTTACCTTTATCTATAGCTTTGTTAATAGTATCTGTGAAAGTTAATAAGGCCATGGCAGTGCTATGAGCATCCACAAAAAGAAGCTGAGAAGACTTTATACTTTGTTGTTGTCTGGCAGCCAAATTATAACCATGACCTTATCTGTTAAGTAGACAGCTTAAAGGTTTAAGGGCAAAACAAAAGAGCAGCAATGACAAAGATTCACATTGGAATATTCCCATGTGAATTATTATCCCTGTGATAATAATTTGTCCTTTATCATGGCTTGAGTTCTTGTAATATAACTGATCAATGCAGGGAGCATCTTATACATCTATAAGCACTCCTTTATCCGTGAATGTTGGATGCTGTCAAATGTTTGTTGTAGTCTACCCATGCCGTACTTAGATTCTTCTCCTTTTTACAATTCTCCATTATGACTTTATTTAATAACAATGATCCTTTGTTCCATAAGACTTTCTTTTGCTCCCCGTCTGTTCTATTACCATGATTGATCTGCAAGCCACTATAAGCCTTAGGTGAAGGAGGTATGCACCTCCTCAAAATTGATTAGATGTATAGATCTGTAATCATAGGACTGCATACAACAATGCTAATCTCACCAGACACAAACATAATGAAAGTTTTAAAATATGAAGAAAACAAATCTAAGATGACTTCCTTGCTGCATATCGGTGTTAAGCTAGAATGGAAACCAAACCAGAAATAGACAAAAATCAGGCAGCAACTGAAAGTGCCAAAAAAACAAAATAAAGAATACAAGATGAAGGACTATATGAGAAGGCAAGAAATGTGGAAAAGACATATAGTTGGAAGTGTAGAAAACTCCTAGAAAAACTTCATGTTAATCAGGATTTGGCACTGGACTAGTTAAAGAGAGGTGACTTTAAATCAAAACATGAAAAGCTATTGTTAGCAGCCCAAGACAGTGGGCTGCATATAGATTGGTTTACAAAGTCCATAGAGCATGTGGGAGAAACAGACAAATGCCAGTTCTGTAAAACAGAACACATATCTTATTGCTGAGTGTGATACTCTAATGGCAGAGGGCCTGTACAGCAGAAGGCATAATAATGGGGGCAAGACAGTTATAGGGGGTACTGTACAAGCATTACTATATCAAAGTAGTTGAGAAGCATTGGAAGCATTATCCACATAGCACTATAAAAATGATGACATTTATATCACATGAGATTACTTACCCATTACTAACAGTTCAAAACATAGATGCAAGAAAACCAGATATTGTAGTCCATGAACATAAGATAAAAGTAGCTTTAATAAATGGAATTGGTATGATTACAGTGTTTTATGTGCAGAGAGCACAAAATCATAAAATACCAGGCAGAAACAAGGGCAATGTAGAATAAAACATTTTTGTTGATTGTATTGACAGGTTCAATAGTAGTAGGGGCAATGGGTCACATAAAAAAGAATTTACAGTCATATTTAGATATGCTACCGATGCATGTAACTTTTGTATGAACTGCAGAATGAGTCAGTTTTTTGCATGCTGCAAGTGTGGCAAAGAGTACTTTTTGCTAAAATCAGAGATCAAAACAATACTAATTTCACAAACTTGAATCATACTTTGACTTAGGAATGGGGTCCGTTGCTATCATGGTAAGAGAAACGCAAAAGTCTTGGAGAAATCAAACCAAGTAAAGTACTGCAAAATACTAGGAATCTACAGATGAGTTTTCCTTGGACAGTTACAGTTTCACAGCATACAAACTGAGTGTAGGAAGTTTTCCAGAGAGAAGTGGAACAAATTAAATTTAGCTGAGAGAGCAGCAACAAGAGTGTAACTGATTGCATGAAGGAGGAAAAGGTCACCAATAATATAATGAATATTTTTTAAGGCTGAAGCATAGGTTCCATGATAGGACACTGTGCTCTTACTAGTATTATAAGACAACAGGCAATAACAAGTAGAACAGCAATCTACTATAAGCCTTAAGTCAATAATACAGTGGCCCCAAACACTGCTTATGATAAGTGGCCCTAAACATCGCTTATGCTACAGTGGCCCTAAACAACATCATGAAGGACCCACACAGTGGCCGTAAACAACATCACACATTGGTCCTAAACAACATCACAATGGTATACTTGCAGAAATGTACCTGTGTGAGTGAGCTACGAACTCAGAAATGCATGAGCAGTAGTTAAGCCTCCTTTGATTTTGTTTTTGTTATCAGAAAATAAAATGTTTCACAGAGAGAGTCTTAAATGAGGTCAAACTACAACTTTGAAAACTGAAATAAACTATTTAGACAAATTGACCGTAGGGTGAGACAAGATCAGGAAAAGTCTGAATAAAATGTACAAAGAAATTGAACATAATTCAATGCCCAATGTATGTATCTCTCAAATGTAAAGTCTCCTAATTGACCTTATTTGACTTTGCCAGTAATTACTAGAAAATAAAATATGATGCTTCTAAAATAGTCATCCAGCTCTCTCTTAAATACAAAAAACAAAGAAGTGACAAACAAATCATGGTAAAGTACAGCAAATACATTTCAAATGCATATGGACAAAACAAGCAGGAGCTCTCATAAATGAGTCCAAACTATCAACCGATTTGATCCATAATGGAAGATCATTCCAAAAACGACTTACTCTTTGAGCAGTTTTAAAAACTGGAGAGTTAACATATAAAGCAAAGTTCATCATCTCTGGATGATTTGACGTAAGCTCAATACATAGAATGGCAGCCAAGAGATCATTTGACAAACATTTATAGGTTAAGATCAGATCATCTCAAAGTAAATTATAGTTAATTGAGTACAGTGACAAAACAGTTAATCTCTCAGTGTAACTCAAGTATATGACCCTTTTGAATTGTTTTGTAACAAGTTCTTGAATTTTTTTCTAGCCTTTGTTACTAAGCATGATTGTACACATAAGCTGAGGCACAATATTCAATGTAAGGTCTAACAGTCACCTTATAAAGTGAGAATAAAACTCTTTCATCCGTATTGTTAACACATCTCAATATATTTTTGACTCTCCTCACAAGTAAACCCACTACTGTCAACTCCAAAGCCCTGATCTTACAATCTTACTTAAGGATAACATAATTCAAGGTATATAGGTAATATAAATTGTTAATTCCAAAATGGATAACTTTTTTTACCCAGATTTACTCTTTGACCAAAAATAGTTTATCCACTAGACCCTGGATTCTGGCTTTATCTTTAATAGAGCTTAATATTGATGAAATTATTGAGTTATCAGCAAGATTGCTGACCCAAATGCCTTCATCTAATGGAAAATTTGACATAAATAAATTAAACGAAACTGGCATTAAAACCGACCTTTGAGGCAACATGACAGTAAAACCTGACTGTTCTGAAGCAGCATCTTCAACTTTGAATATTCTTGCTGTCCACCAGCTACCAATCAGTCCTGTAATGTAAATATTACAATTTATATAGAACTTTTTATGATAATCGTGCTATCAAGAACTAAGCCAAAGAATGATCGTGATATGTTAGTTATATCTACCAACAAATCCTTAACCACAGATTCTCAGTTTGATAAAAAATTGATCAGGTTTATCACACAGGATCTTCCCATACTGAATCCATGTTGAAAGACATACAAATCAGAATTTATCTCCAGATTCATTAATTTATGAATTAGCACCTCATAACATTTACCTATAATATAACTCAGATTCACTAGATAGAAATTATCCACAGAATAGTTATTACCCCTTTATGTACAGATACAACAATTGTGGTATTCCAAATGCGTGGGACATAGGCTGACTGTAAAAGCAGTTGAAAGAGCCACTGAATACAAGAGGCCAAAGGGTCATAGATATGTGAAAGAAAAAGTCCATTCAAATTATCGGGCCAAAAAGCTGCCTCAACCTCAGCAAATGAAATAGTGAGACATAATTTAAAGCAAACATAAATATGTTCATTGTTCAATGCCGTACCTTTAAAAAAGGATGAAAATTTCTCAGCCAGTATAGTGACTAATAATGTTTGATCAGTGATGATAAAACATCATCCATAACCATGCTATTTAATTATCTTGAGATCTCCTGTGACTCCTCAGATGTTTCAAAAGAGGTTTATTACTACCTACAGTATAAGTAGCCAGATTTAACATAAAATTCTCCCTTATGTTCTTCACAAACCACCATACACTGACCTGAACTTCTTGTATCACTTCCTATTATACACACTAGGTGGCCTCTTATACAGTATCTATATATATATATATTTTTTTTTATTATATTTTTACAACTTTGAGGCCTACCATGCTTTTTTCCACTTATATTGTTTGACCATTTCACTGAGGACATGAGTGTCTCTCAAAGAATGCATATGTTTATAAAATATATCCCAACAATCTGAGATCAGCTTACATTTCATAGCCTGTTATCATTTCCAAATGGCCAATTCTCCATGGTATTGTAATCTGCCTGATAGAAGTTAAACTTTGAGGCATTGTCTACAAAGAAATTCTTGTCCAAAGACTTGTTAACCTCCCAGTAAACTAAAGGGTGGTCAGAGACAGTCAATTCAGGTTCAATATTACAAACATTGACTACACCTGGATCCTTTTATCCAAACAACATACAAAAATTGTATTCTTATCAATTGGTTTATCATCTATTTGAGACTACCCTGATCCATACTGATTTTAATAATTTCCCAATGCCATCTTACCCCAATTCATCTAGGTGGCATTTAGGTCTCACACTACCATACCAAAACACTGCAGAAGACAATTGTGCAAGAAAGCATAAAAAAGTTATTACTTATCTGATTGGGGGTTATAGAAAATAGCCACTCAGTTGCACTGGGCCTACATATTTAAAGAAGCACGTGATACAGATAAAGTTACTGTCAAAGGTTTCAACCTCTCAGCTGCAAGAGATGAAACATAAGTATAATGTTTGGTGAAGCAATATAAAGCTAATAAAAAAGCAACATTTGAAAATTCACAATAAAAATGAGTCAAATGAAACAAGGGAAACATGGTTAAGAGGTATGGTAAGAAGAAATATATTGTTATAAATGTCAAGACTAGTATATTTTGTCATGTCTATATTTGAATAGCTATATATGTGAAGCACCATATTTTTAGATGTGTAAAATTTGTAACATTTTCAGTACTGATGCAGCTATAGCTGTGTGTAGTAGTAGGAAACTGTTTCAGTTATTGTTTCATGTCAAAAGTTACATTACTTCAATTTAGAATTTGGCTCTCTGTACATTGTGTGTAGCCTGGTTTTATGTGAGAGAAATAAATTCTAATATGATTCAAAAACATTAACTACAAGGTGTACTTAACCAAGACTAGCTGCCCATATCCCAGACTCTGTACCCTACTGCCCTGATTATGCTCTCTTTGCACTGACTGAATCACATCTAGTTTCCTTGCATTCAGACTACAATTCTTTTGGTTTGTTTCTCACCTTTGCACTTAGAGTTGTTCCCTTCTGCCTTCAGCATTTGGATCAGTAATTATTACCATAGAGTGTCTTCAGATTTTGTCCTTTATTTGACATCTGAATCTGTACTGTTCCTTATAGAAATAGTGTTGCACAGCACAGAGTTCTGAAATGATTTAGGCTGTTAACATGCTATCACGGAACTTAAGAGAGTTAGCAAACATTAGAATAAAGCTGGCTTTTCATGGCATGGCATGGTATAAGCATACAGCACATGCCTTACACTTTTAAAAATCTCCAAGGGTTTTTCTTATATGACAAACGTGAGTGTATATTACAAGCAAAAAAAAAAAAAGGATGCTAAACATGGTTCAGGTGAAACAATGAAAATGCAGGGTGTTACAACTGGGCTTTTTACTTGACTTTTTGACATAAAAAGTGCACTGCACTACTTGATTAATTTCTTAATTCATATCCTCAGTAATCTCCCTGTTGCATGCTATACAGTTTCACAATTAATCACACTCACATTCTAGAACAATCACTATCCTGATTGTAAGCCAATCTGGGTTTCTTCATTGACACACATGCACATTATTCTGTCAAGATATGTGAATGTTTGTAAGTTCATGTAATACCGTACCTATGAGCAGAATTAGCTATTTGTTACTGCTAGCTCATACCTTCTCTGTTTATACTGCAGTAAAAAGATGATTTTTTTTAATCTTTTTGTGACTTTTTTTTGCCACCATGACAAAATGTTAATTATATTCAAATAGACTGTACTGCTTAATGAACTGTATAATACTCTAGTCTTAAATATATCATGCCTCCCTTAACATATTATAGATTGTTTACCTCACCAAGTAAGCATTTCTGTGAAACTGAATCAACATGTTAAGTGCAGCAAACCTGTTACTACAAAACTTTGTGTCAGGAGTTCCCCTGTAAAAGATACAGGCTCTGTAGGGCAATCGGCTTAACAGAATTTAACAAGCAGGCAACCAAGAAACACATACATACATACATACATTCATTCAAACATAAATACAAACTTTCATTCTTTGTTGCAAGAGATGTAGCATGATTTACATGGGTGTCTTATCAGAAATTTGAGACTTGATATCAATTGTACCACAACTCAGAAAACATAAGTGCCATCAGTGCCACAAGGAACAATAAACTGTGACAGTTGTTGTTCATTTAAAGCATTTTTTGGGGTGCAAGCTCTTCTTCTCCCCTGATGTGTGATGTTGTGCCACCTGCACCATGGCTACTTCTGCGTGCTGACTCCCAAGGGTCAACATTCAGTGATTTTGAACTTCATATGTATTTCCCTGCATACCGCTCAACCTCAAGAAATCTGGACAAAACTCAAAAAAAAATAGGGGGGCAAAGGCCTATAAATAAAGAGATATTTTAAATATTGCTTCTATAGGCTTAGAAAGTTGTTAGAGTAACAGGGTTTGTTTTAACACACATTTTCTGAAGGATTTGAAGCCTGAAACTCAAATTAATGTTATTATTTAATGACTTTAGTCATCAGATCATCCCAGTGATTTGCCAGAAAACCACAAATGTTATGAGGAACAGACAAAAAATATGCACCAAATATCTGGACAGCTGAGAGGTATGTTATCCTGTTATTGTCGATAACATTTGGTAGTCCTCAGGATCACATTTACTATGCTCAAAGTTACAGTGGGAACCCCTTTAAATGGACAACTTTATATAAGAAATGCAGGGTTTTCTACTTGTCCCCCTTAACATAACAAGTGTGGGGTATCTTATTAACATCTTAACATTAATAATTAACATTAATATCTTTATTAACAATCTATACTCTGCCTCCAAACAAGCAGCCATAGTGGGTCTATATTATATATTCAACATTTCAAAACTTTGATGCTCATATAATCGACACTATATGAGCAAAGTTTTAAAACTTTGAATATATAATAAAATAATAAATAAAAACGAAAACAACCTACCTGAATACTCTGAGTAGGTGGGCAAGCCCCCCTGCACCCCCCTCCCACACCCCCCCTACTTAAATATACCAACTCAGAGATCACACTACAGTGAAGTAAAGGGAAATATTCCCTATGGTGATCTCACTTCACTTCACTGTAGTGCAATCTCTGAGTTGGTATATTTAAGTAGCGGGAGGTGTGGGGGGTGTAGGGGGGCTTGCTCCCCTGCTCAAAGCATTCAGGTAGGTTGTTTTTCTTTTTATTTATTTTTTATTATACATTCGAAGTTTTAAAACTTCACTAATATAGTGTTGATTATATGACCGTCAAAGTTTTGAAACTTTGAATATATAATATAGGCCCGCCATAGTACAATATACAAACGATGCTACATTCATCTGTTCTGCTCAGATAGTATCATCTCTGCAAAACATTACCCAACAAGTCTTCTTATCCATCAATCCTGGCCAGATAATTCAGACCTACTCATATACCTCAAAACAGACAAAGCTAATGCTATCACCCCCAAAATAAACTACCTAGAACAAAAAAAAAATCATTCATTCCACATTCTATCCTCTAATAATACAAAGACACTGAAAGTGTTTCTCAAACCAAAATCCAATGAATATTAATTGATTGTCACCTGAAATATGATCACCACCTCCTCCAAGTCATTAAAAAGAAAAAAAATGTAAACTAGGCTCCCCAATTGGACACTCTAAATTGGCCCTAGGCGTGAGTGCGTGCATGTGTGTGCCTTCTGTGGAAGATTGGGCGTCGGGCTGGCAACTCAACACTGTAAAACTCCACTGCCAATCATGAGCAGACAGGTGATCCGCTGTGGTGACTCCTAACTGGGAAAAGCCGAAAGAAGAAGAAGAAGGCTCCCCAATAGTGTGAACTTTTTTCTCATTAACCACCATAGAAAATCAATAACAAAACCATGCCTACTCACATTCCTGCTTCATGTATCACCTGTCATTGCTAATCTCAACTCCACCCTATAAAGCAAACTAGAAAAGGCCTTCAATAGAATTTCCAAATTTCCTATAAATAACCCTCAAAAGACTCAGCATTGTATACATCTAAAAGATCTTAACTGACTAGAACATCAGTACTACCTTGGCTACTCACAACTCACTATATCCAACAAACTAATACACTGCCCTGAAAAATGTCCTTCCCTACAAGGTACAGTGTTACCTTACAGTACCACCACAACCATCAGATCCAGCAACAAAACCAGATCATGTTACAAAACTCTGGAACTCCACCCACTAAAACTAAGGCAAACAGCCAAACTAAACTTATTTAAAGCATCACTGAAAAAACACTTATTAGACAGCTGTCCGTGCTCTTGCACTCCTCCAGGATATCATATAAATACTAGTCATATACACTCTCCCCTTCACATATATAGCTAACATCCTTCCTTTAACTCATATATATCCATCTTTTCCCTCCATATATATCACTATAGATCCCTTCTTATGTTCCACTGCTTACTAATATTCTTTATAAGACAAATATATTGACATCTAAATCTACAACTACCTCTATAAACTCTAAACTACTTACTTTACTACTGTAAAACTCCTATCTTACAATATTTAAATCACATAACATCATAACAATTTCTAACTTATCTCTAAACATATATTTGCTTTTCTAGTAACTGCACATATTCGATTTCGGTAAATGCAAAGTTTAATTTTGCAACTGTAGATCCTAAACTGTGCATACAATTTTAAGGTACATACATATCTGGTTTGCAGTGCAAAATGTCACAATATTTTAATTTATGTATGAAAAATGAATATCCTCTGTACTTTGCATGTGTAAAATATGTACAACATTTTCCCTGTACAATGGAAAAGTCCTACCATCTTATTTTATGTATGTATATATGTAACATTCTTTGAAAATGTGGTCAAAACCTGTCTGACTTTCATAGAAAACAAAGATAAATAAACAAACAGGTAAATAAAAAAAAAAGTTTTTTTTGCTTTTCCTGGTTAGGGGTTGCCACAGCGAATCACCCACCTGCTTATGACTGGCAGTTGATTTTTATGGTGTTGAGTTGCCAGCCTGGCATCCAACCTTCAGCGAAGGCATACACACACACTTACAAGCCTACCTGCATGTCTTTTTAAACTTCATTTGATCGTAGGGAGGACATGCAGACTCTGCACAGAAGGCACTCAGCAGAGAATCGAACCGGAGAACCTCTTGCTATGAGGTGGCAATGCTATAAATAAATAACAGAGATATTCAATATTTAAAGCATAGCATGGGGGAGCTATGGAGTATCCAATTTATAGCAATTGTCAGGAGAAATTCCTTCAAATTGAAGAGAGAGATGGAAGGAGATTGGATATGATACATTTACCAGCATATAATTGCTATGACAGTCTGCAGCTAAGGTGTTTAAAAGATTTGAGTGAGCATGGGGCAAAGATGAGATAGTAGTAGAAAATTGTAAAAACTGTGTACACCATTGCAGTCCCTTGTCCCTCTTCTCAGTGTCATATAGGCTACCGAGAGACAGACTCTGCCTTATGTACAGAGGTTCAGCAGACCCTGTTCTATCAGATATATTACATATTCACAAGTTTAAAAGTATAATAAACACCTTCTCATGGAATCTCCAATCTCTTTTGCAAAATCAATAGAAATTGTTGGAGGTACATGTTTGCATTTCAGAGAACACCGCTTATATGGAACCATCTTGCATTTCTTATAATACAAAGTACTTTTCTTACTCTCTTCAAAGATAATTTGGATGAATGGATGGGCAACCATAAATACACCACTGGTTTTGCACTCCTGTTCCTCAAGGATAGAGAAAACATTTACATCTCCCAAAATATCCTTGTTCATTTTATCTATGAGTTACTTGCATTCAAAATACAAGGGCTGACAACTGCCATGGGAATGTAAAGCTAGGTCTCTTAAGATCATCACAGATCAGTAGCCTATGAACATTTGAACCTATGAAGAACAGATATCATAAGGTATGGATATGATGGACTGGCAAGGAAAACACAATCCACATTACCAGACACCACACATCAAATAATATATGGAATCCTATAAGACAGCATGCAGAGCACTTAAATGTTTTATAACATCAAGGATCATGATAGGGTCTCTGATCATAACCATACTGTTGTGTTTAATACAAGGATGTCAAGGAATTCACCTTGAGAGCGTAGCTCGAAAGTTGAATCTTAGTATCCATGTTGACTCATATAATAAATGGTTACGATCATCAACCAGATCACAATTTTTTGTAGTGCATGGACCTTTATCTCCTCCATGTACTAATAGTTATAGAAGGAAAAGCAGAAAGTATTTTGCCAGCATATAAAGCCAGTAAAGCACTTAGTGAGTGTTGTTGCACAGATAGAATGTACATATTATCACATTTGTTTAAGAATTCTGGAGAGGGTTGACGAAAGAAGAAAGTGAAGGACGTTTTTTAAATATTGTTCTAATTTACTTAAAATAGTTATTTACAAACATTTTGTGAACAAGGGTAATCCTGGCATCTCTGACTGACTATAGTCTTTTACAGCAGAGAGAAAACATGAGGCAAGGCAGTCAGGGGCAGTTGAAAGTGATGGAATGCCCAATGCATGAGACCTGTCCAAAGCAGCATTTAGGGGGTGAGTAACAATTGTTACTGTTGGTCAGGTCTCACTCTACAGAAGTGCTTTACAAGTTTATCTTTTTTCCATTAGTGGAACTTATTTATGGTACTCCACATACTACACAGTTATTTCTCAGACATACACACACACACACACACACACACACACACACACACACACACACACACACACACACACACACACACACACACACATAGAAAGGCAGAGATGTCATTCATTCATAATCTCATCTCAGAAACAAATGTTCCTGAGGCAGGATAGTTACAGTAAATCACAAACCTGAAAATGTATCTTGACAGGTGTCCTCCAGGGCTTTCATAACAGGTGTTAATTTGTTTATATTATTAAAATGGAATCTTCAGTGGGCAGAATAATAAATCACTGGGGGTATGTCTGTACATATATATTTGCTTACAGTACACTTCCCTGAGATGGCCATTTATATTTCAGAAGTACTAGGTATTAACTCAATGGATTATATCAGAGACAAGAAAGGTAAGATGTCTGCATTATATGAGCACATTCTGAAGGTAGGATCCCTGTGTAACATTTGTCTAAAACCAACCACAAAGTATGGATGGACTTTCTTAATGAAGAAAAGTGCAACACCTTAGATCATTCTAGCATGGCATTCCTTGGCTTAACTTTGAAATTTTTAGGTACTGTCAATGAGTGGCGCAGGCTTTATTACTTTAAAGAGTTAGTAAAAAAAAACACCTGGCACATAAGGTTTGGTAAAGACAAACAGTCAGAGACAAAATAATGAGAATGAATTTCAGGAGAACTACTTCAACATGCTTTGTGATTGTTACAGATTGTATAAACAGTCATACAATATATTTAAATATAAAGTGCTGTGCCTCTGAGAAAATAAATATGTATGTAGTATGATCTGTGTCTTTTAGGCAGAGATAAAATCAAGAAACTGTATGGATGATGCTGCATTGTTTCAAACTACCATTTTTAAATTATTAAAAAGAAAAAAAATACCCCAGTCTTAAAACATTTACATTGAAAACCATAATTTCATTCTGTTTTATAGTAAAAAAAGAGAGCATGAACACAAGTTGTAATGAATGGTCATAAACACAGAGGACAACAAGGACAAGAAATGGAAATATTTTACTAATATTTTAACTAAAAGAGATTTGAAGAAGTTATAATTTAAATTCCTCACATATTGAAAGGTATAAAATGAGATATGTCTGAGTTAGTGCAAAAAGAACATAAGCAGGGCAGTGGATAGAGAGTCTCAGCCATGGATGTCTAGGAAGAGATTTTTAGGAATACCCCATCAGGGGATATGGGACCTACCAAGCTAGTGTTACAGAACATGGTGGTCTGCGAGTGGGCTGGTGTGAATGTCATCTGAATGAATAAACCAAGGATATAAAGAACCTAGCTGGTGATAGGACAATATGGATCTCATAAAAATGCTTTGTGAAGTAATGCCAGCTAAGCCTTTATCAAAATGATATGCTCACAAATAACCAAAAATTGTGTGTTGGGGAGCCAAACATCCTCCTTGTTTTTTTTTTTTTTTTTAGGCATTGAAAAGAATAGCACAAAGATGGTAACATTTGAGGTAAGGATACAAGATCAGAAAACTGAACAGGTAATGATATCTAATGTAAAGCTTTCATATTTATATTTGCCCGCAAGCAGCAGACAATCAAACAATGATAATGTTTCCTTCAGTAAAAGCCTTTTTCATATTTGTTAATTAAGTAAATGAGTTCCATAATGCTAGCTTTCTATATGCTGAAAGTGTTTAAATTGGAATAATGCCATATACAAATCAAATACATTTGATTGTAAGAGGAACTTATGTCAATGTTACTCATGCTGATTTGGCTGTTGGGAAGTAGGTTAAGAAGTGACAACACATACCTGAAGTTATGATGGTTGCTGGTTTGAAATCTGCAATACGAGTTCATAAGTAATTCTGAACAGACATCAAATGGAGTATCATTACTTTTTAGCTGAAATAAGTCAACATAAATGCAACTTTATGGAAAATGTGCAGTAGTTTAAGAGCTTTAATTATAATTTTAATTAAAAGTATTAGTTCAAAAATGTGTTGCCTTTAGGAAAATAAAGGACTGTATAAATATCTCTCACAATAATAATATATTTAAAATAAGGACAGTCGTTCTGTGTGGACTCTGCCTGTCCTCCCTGTGGTCACATGGGTTCCCTCTGGGTGCTGTGGTTACCTCCCACATCCCAAAGACATGCTGTAGGTGGATTGGACACTCTAAATTGGCCCTAGGCATGACTGCGTGTGTGTGTGTGCCTTCTGTGGAAGGTTGGGCAACTCAACACCATAAAAAATCCACTGCCAATCATGAGCAGACAGGTGATCTGCTGTGGCGACCCCTAACCAGGAAAAGCCGAAACAAGAAGAAAAAGTAGCAAAACAGAATGGATAAACATAGATAGCCATATGCATAACTTAATTTCATTATGTCTTTGCATTAGTAAAATAGCCCCCCTCCACCACCTTACTAATCTGTGCTATTGCTAACCTCACCCTGCCCCTAATTCCAACCCTCTGCTATATGATACAAAAGCACCTTTCCATAACACTACCACTAAACAAGGCACTCAGACATACTTCCCTCACAAACCAGAACATTCTTTATCTTTCTCTCTCTTATGAGTCTCAGATCCTGTAGACAGCCATGCTATCGGCCAAGTTTACAAGGTAAAGGGAGAAACAGTTCTTTCTTCCATATCACACACTCAAGTCAGACACAATATAAAGTCAGTCTCAATCCGTAGCCTTTATTCTAATCCTAATCGGTGAATACTTATACACACTTCTTCTCAAAAGCCAAAACTGTTGTATATTATAATGTCATGTTAACTACTTATAGATATTGTGTGTGTACATGTACACACAAACATACACACGCACACACATACACACACACACACACACACACACACACACACACACATATATATATATATATATATATATATATATATATATATATATATATTATAGTCTTATAGTTTTATCGAGAGACTGCCCTCCTTCTGTCCCAATATTGCCTTCCTACTTTCCCCCCTACTCCCCACCTAGGTCCCTACAAAGCTCAGAACAAAACCATCTTCGAATTTACAAGCTGAAAACCAAAATAGGACAAAATGTCTACAGCTCAATTTTGGAATAAAGTTCCCCTGCATATTAAAAATATCCACCTTGACTAACTATTCCATACCATTCATCCCAAGCTCACCTAACTCCGTGTCCTTCGTCTGTCTTCAGTCATAAGTTTACTTTGACCTGCATCCATCCTTCTCTAGCATAAATTACTATTACAAATGTGGAAAACTCTTGATATACAGCAGTTATGCTGCCTCACTTACTGTTGTTACTACTCACTGAACTGACGGTGTTGATTATGTTTGAAATGTAGACGTAGGTTAAGCATGTACTGTTAATTAATGTTTTTATAATCTGACTGTATCTACTTTTTGTTATATTACTTTGATGTTACATATACTGTAAATTGTGGAGCTTTTCTCCTCGGGACTCCGCTGAAAAAGGGCTTCAGCTCAGTTGGACTAACCCGGTCAACAAATTTCAAATAAATAATATATATATATATATATATATATATATATATATATATATATATATTTATTTATACACACACACATATAATTTATATATATTTTGCCCACCATCACATATATAAGATGAATATTGCCGTGTTTTTCTGAACTGACACACTGAAAAGTAAATAACGTTGTAATGGAGCATCTTAGACTGAAATAATAAAATAATGCAGTGGCCCGCTAAAAAGCGCTAAGGCTTCTTATCTAACAAATACATCATGGCAGAACATTAACTTGAGCAGCAAATGACTTTTTTCAGACTTGAGTGAAAATACATTTTTGTAAGATTGAAGTAAAAAGTCTGATAAATCTGTACGTTTTTATGCGACTATAATATTTATTTCATTACTCAGATGAGGGGACATTAACACCTCAGTTTTGCAATACACTAACAGTGTGGTAATCTCTAAAGATTGTACAAACATGCAGTTTTAGTGTTGTCACCAATTTTTACAGTGTGGTGCTCTCTAAAGCCTTTCTCAGTGCATAATGTTAGAAATCTGGAAGGCACAATGTAAAAATAATACACTGAAAATACTGCAAGATCCTTCAATCCCACTCTAAACCTGTTTGTGCAAATGTGTGATAGTCATTAAATCACTGCTGCTGTCTATAACATCATCTTTTTATTGCTCGGATTTTGAATTGGCATTTATACAGTGTACTTACATGGCTCAGGTTGTTTGTAACTAGCACATGTATCCACTTTGCAAAAGAAAACTAGATGTACTGATCAGTCACAATTCTGAATAGTCTGCTATCTAGTAGTACTGCTGGAAAATATTCTCTTCTGCTGTGGAACAAAACTGTTAAGCAATTTAGTCTGGCCCAAATAATAGATGATCCTACTCGAACCAATATAAAACGCATCTCTAACTCCTCACCTAACCTAATAATAACTGACTTATAAAATAGGTTTGCCTGTTGTGAAATAATCCCCATGTTCTGCATGACCACTCACCCATTAAATCCATTTAGTTAATCAGAACAAGTAAAGAACTCAAATAATTGAAAGAAGATCTTTCCCTAATAATTAGTTACCAAATCTCAGCACCCTACTCGGTGTTATAGATTGTCCCCTCATAAGCTATTACTGACCCCACCTCTGCTTTAGACTTCTTCAACTCAAAAATGACCATGATTCAGGATACACTGTAGCCCTTCACATCAAGAAGGCTTAAACTACAGAGTGGCCGATACCTTATACTTGATATTAAAAAGAAAAGTAGAACCAAAGATTCCACCTGGAAGAACTTGATAAGGAACCATCACAATACTGAGTCTAAAGAAAGAGACAAGAATTCCAACTGATACTGCAGAAGTCCTCTTCCTTAGAAACTGGAAGGAAACTGGTCTAAAACTAATCTGTTTTGGAAAGAAATAACATGTCTAACAGGGACACCAGATAACTCTTCAAATAACAAAAATGAACCAATAACACTGAGCTACTCCAACTTTGTTAATGACTATAGCCACTTTCTGCAATCCAGTATAACTGACATAAATAAAGCCTTTCCAACAATTTACAGATCACCAACAAAGAACAAAAACCTTCAGCCCTGATCTACACCCACTACCTTCTTACATAACAATCTTTTACTTCTCTGACATTTCAGTAAAACAGACCAAGTCCCTGCTATTTAGATTTAACAATTCAGTATCCAGACCTAGAAAATTTAATCTACCCTTTCTAAGGCTTGCAGTTGAGAACAATCACTAACCCCCTTACTCATACTTTTATGTCTCTCTGTTCTCAGCACTGTCCCATCAGCATTAGAACATGCAGTTTAAATCCCACAAAACAAACCAGGGTAACAGTGTTCATTAATTTCATACATTATGCATAAACATTTCCTTTTTAGCAATTGTCATTCACTCAGCATAACATAAATTGCTCAATTCCTGACTTCCCTTAAACTTCACTCCTCCTCATCCTGAATGTTATTCTGCATACACTGCTACAAATTCCATTTATTTCTATGTAACTTGCTCCTTCTCTTTTCCAAAAATTCCACCACCATTTATTTATTTGTTTTATAGTACTGAGTACAGTTGTCTTAGATTTTGATTTCCAATTTCCAATAATTGCTTTTTGGTAGCCAGTAGCATTAATCTTGATAAGATATCTGGATAATTCAGATCGTATATCCAAGCTCAAAATAACCACTTCCTTAATTTTAGCCATTTGTTCCACCCCCACTCTCCATCATCTCTGACAAAGTGCTCTGTATGGAATTTTTTAAATCACAAACCTGCGTTGACTCATCACTGGTATGTCACAGCACATTACCAAGCTAACTACAGATAGTGTGTCTTCAGTCTGTCAGCAGAATTGCTACAAAACTCTACATGTGGTGTACCACTCACATCTCAAAGGATCTGCACCCTACACATTTAGATAGATAGATAAAGACAGAGAGATATACATAGATAGGTACTCATATCTTCTTGGTCTAGCCATCCCTGGAGGTTTGTCACTGAGTAATGCTGAAGAGGAGTGAGTTGCAATAATACTGGTCAAAATAAATGACCTAAAAATCCACTAGCTATGTTTCTGTCACTGCTATTAGTCACTAATCAGCTTCACCTACCACACAAGCACTCCACTAGCCATGTGGTTATGCCTATGTGGAATATTTATACAGGACAGAAAAATCTCTTTCCCTAAGCCAAAGGTAATACTTACTACTTGCTCTTCTGCCAATCTGATAAAGATGTTTGAGTTCCTCTACACTTGTTTTTGAAGCCATGGCCAACAGTCTTCAGTACTCTGTGTACTTATTTCATATTAATACCCTGTTGTCTAGCTTCATGTGGGCCATTAGCATACTGTCTGTGGGCACCTACTTACTTATTTATTTATTTAGTTACTTAGTTATTTTGGTTACCAGGGTAAAGCATTGATCCAAAAGGACCTATTTTAGTCTCAGCCCATACAAATATGAATGCCCGTAGACAAGCAACAATAGATTAACAAGCAGTATTATCAAGGCAAGCAAAATGGTGTGTGAAAATAGCAATGAATTAATAACAGTAAGAATATAATAATGTACACAGTACAGGGAATTGTAGGAAGGGATGGTTAAAGTGAGGAGGGAAGAAAAAGAGGAATGATAAAATAGTGACAGAATAGAGTACAAAATGTAAAAGATCACACAAATAAGATAAGTGCACAGATGCCACATATTAGTGTAGGGAAGTAATGTGAGGAAGACAAAGGTACACATCTGATGAAGAGGAGAGTGGGAGATAGCTGATATGTGCAAACTGAAACTCTTTGCAAATTTACTCGGACATGAGATGATCTTTAAGCTGAGCATGAAATGATAGGTATAATATGAGATGTTTAATATTAGTAGGGAGGGATTTAAAGAGTTTGGGGCCTAGGATGGAGAAGGCATGGTTAGTGCAATGAAGTCTGTTTATGGGACATTGAAGAAGTGAACCCATATAATAAGCATTTATGTCACTCATTTGGTTAGTATTTCATGTGTGATTCCATCCAAAAATAGTGGATAATCCCTTGGCCTCTGTCTTATCTTAATGATCCAGTTTTTTCTCCCGAACCACTTATACTGACTTCAACTACTACCAAGAGTCTATGTGATTTGCAAATGTAATTTAGTAAAATCTGCAGGTACATTTTGCTGGTACCAAAAAGAAAATAAATAATTAACAATAAAAGAATTAGATTCTCGGCTCTTCATCTATCTTACTGAAACAGCCCTAAAAAGTACCCTGCCCTGGACTCTCAAGGTTACATAAAAACACATCCCATGCTGTTTACAATGTCAAGCTAATACAGCAGTGCTATCTCAGAGGTCAGTCGAGAAACCTGGAGTGAATTATCTCTCCTTAGCTGTCCAAGACCAAACAAACCTGACATCAGATGTCAATCATAGATCACTCTGTAGTTACTCTACTCTCATACATATAACCAAGCAGCTTATTTGTATTCAGCATTTGTATATTTATATTTTCAGTTCATAGTTATTGGTTATATTTATTGATTGCTAGGTAACATTTTGGTTTTACTCAGATAATATTCTTCTCTAAAATTATTAATCATATTCAGTATTTGCTTTTAACTAATGTTCCAATGGAATACATATATTGAACTGCATGTCTTATTCATAGTCTGCAAAGGTACAAGAAAGCATATTTGTTACAGCCTGGTCCTTATGGCACACATTGTCTCAGTTACGTCATACATCTCCTCTGATGGCACTTGTTATCCATTACTTCCTTGCTTTAAACAATATATTTGTGTCCTTTTCATTCTTGTCATATTCTACTCAGTAATCCTCACGTCTGCTTTTAAAGTGTCTCAGCTGGGACTGGCACCAAAACATGGACGTCTTGATCCCTCTATACAATTATGTATTCATGTCCTACTTTTATTTGTTTCTTGGTCAGTAGGTAGTACAGTCTGGATACAAGCTGGAAAGATTAGACTCAGTGTACGAAACTCAAGCTTTGCTCTATTTGTCAATAATTTGTGATGTTCTTTGGTAGGTGTATGGCCAAGTAACAGTTATGGCAATTAGAGCTATATAACCTATGTCTGATTTTTGTGTGAGGTTCAGATTTATAGACTGAAACAAAAACTTCCGTACAAGATATAGAATGGGGTATTTCTAAAATCTACACTACCAAGGAAGAAGAAAGACTGAAGTAGTTTCGACATGTTTTCATAGTTCTCAGTGTTCAGCTAATCCGAATGTCACTGGTGGCGTGTAGCACAGATCTTTATCTGATCACTGCTGCAGTAGCTTCAGCTTTATGTGTTATATCATACTAAAGACATAACAACCAACTGTCTTTAAAAGTTTCAAGGCAGTTTCCTAATGCTCAAACCATTAGTCAGGTTGAGCTGGGCTGACTAAAAATCAGAGCCTTTCAGATCTTTCTTGCGGCTGAAGAGTGCACTCCTCTGTGGGCTTTTGAGGATTAACAATCAGCTAATGCTGTTCCATTGATGGGCAGATAAGTTCCCTTTGGGGTAAAAACTTTCCACTTAATTTTTTGTGACAGAAAACTGACTTTTCTGTTTACTATTTATATTTTAGAAAGGAAAATGTGTTTTTGTCAACTGACTTGTGACTTTTGCTCAGTTTAAAATGGGAGCATTGCTTTTTCTTATTTTTGTGGTAAAAAGTTGTTAAAACTTATTTAAAGCTAATTTTTTTCTTTAAAGAAACTGGTGTTATTTTACTTTTTGGGGCTGGGGCAAATGTTTAAAGTACTTTTTTTTCAAGGTAAAAGCTACTTCTTTAAAACATGCCAGTTTCCAAATGTTTTTTGGTTTAGTAACATACTTGTTTAACTGACTATGGCTGCAAATTTCCCTGGGGAATCGGACACATTTTTGGCTTATCCATGGAAAAGCCAGCCGGTTCCTCAGTTGTGTCTTCTTCCACCACAAAAAGATAATGACTCCTCAGTAGCCCTTGCCAGCACAGCAAGCTGATCTTATGCCTCAGCAGCTACAGGTGGGTGACTTTGCTGTGTCCAAGGCTGGTCCCTCAGACCACTCATCATTTTCATGCATCCCACTGGTGTAGTCCACGCAAGCCCCATGGACTGGGTGATAGACATATCTTCTGCAGTTGCTGGTGTGCCCTTCTTGGGCCGGGTATATTCACTCTTGTTGGTCATGAAAAAATGGGCAGAAAATGTCTCAATACATCCCTAGGGAGGATGTTGGTGGCAATTATAGGTCTATTTTTTCATGAATTCCTGTCAAAAACAAACTAAACCAGACTAAACATATGCCTTCTCTTGTCTCAGTGACACTGGACAGGAGTAATCTGTTTCTCAGTCCCCCAGAAAATATGATTTATTATAGCTAGAATTTCTTGAACCTACCCTTTGGATGATGTTTTTGTCACAGACTGCAGTTTCCTTGAGATTCTGCCTGCTGCCCCCCCATTAATCCCAGACTTGACCCAGTACACATAGCTTTAGTAAACGTAGCTGTTACTAAGCATTTTGAGAATACTATTCCCACACAGATGGGAAGCCCTTTAATAAGTTTGGAGGAAAAGTGTATGCTTCTGCAACTCTTGTTTGAGAAATGTCCATTGTATTAATCACTGCTGAAGTAGACTTACCAATATGGGTTATATCCTACCAAGCATATAACAGACGGACAGCTTTCAAAGCTTCAAGGCACCTGAAATGTGCCCAAACTGTCAGGCAGCTCAAGGTGAGCTGACTACTAGACAAGTTTAGGTGCCAAAACCTGCAGAGATTTCCTACCATTGAAGAGTACGCTCCTCCGAGGCTCGATGGTCAGCTTGTGCTTTCCTTTGCTGAGCAGATAAGTTCCCTTTGGGGAAAAACTTCCATTTTCTTATATTTACTGATGTTATATTGCATTCCTCTTCAGGAAATGTATTTTAAAAGCAGGAGTGTTGTGTTTTAATGGACCGTCTTGACAATGTAACATTTTTAAATGGAAAACTCATTTTTCTGTCAGTTTAGAAGCAATGTTAGCAAACTGAAAACATATTTTCTGTGGAGAAATTGTGTTTATTCTTCCTTGGTGAGGCAGCTGGCATAGTGTTTAAAAGTGCTTTTACAGTGTTTTTCCTGAAAAAAAGTAACTTGTAGACAGGTAGTTTTAGCTGCAATTGCTGTTTTTCCTCCCTCGGAAAGAGGCACCATTTTTGGCTTGACCATGGAGCAGACTTCCGGTCTCATGATCAGTCCTTCTTCCAGCCACAAAAAGAAAAATTCAAGCAAACAGCCTTTGCTACCACTGCAAGTTAGCAATTTACCTCAGCCACAGACTGGTGGATCTGCTGTGGTCCTTTGTGGTACCTCAGACAAGTCCCTCTGGTGTAGCACATACAGCCACTATGGAACAGGTGTCAGCTACATCCTTGCATCCTTGGTGTTTGTTAGAGTCCTCTCAGTCGGCAAAGGTGAGCCACTCTTGTCAGTCCTGAGAGAGGGGACAGGGAAGATTTTCCTGTTGTGCCAGAGTGCTGTGCCCATCCCTGGGGAAGCAGCTGCTGACATTAGTAACATAGTTTACACCATTCCTCTTGTCAAAAAGAAACAGAAAAGCAAGCAGGTATCTGCTCCTCCTCATATTTCTTTAGATATGAGTAGTTTACTGTGTCTGGATCATGGTATAATTCAGGATACTGATCCTTCTTGTAAAGTAGTTGCTGGTTAAAAAAAGAGGGATTCCTCTTTTCCTGAAAAGATTCAAGATTCTGAATTTGAACAGGAACATGCAGGAATGGATACATTTTTTTCTCAGATTTCTGGTTCAGACTCACAGAAGATATTAGTTTCTGATTCTCCCTGAATGGGTTTCTCTTTCTCTGAGACCATTGCTAGAATGTGCCAGCGTGTTTTCGATGGGAGGACACTGACATTTCTCAGTCCCTCAGAAAATACTATGAGCTGTTACAGAAGGATTTTCCAGAACCTATAATCCTTTCTCCTGTTCTTTCAGCATTAGAGGATGTGTGTTACTACTTGCAATTTTCCTGTTAGACAGCCAACTTCTCCTTAAAGTCAGGTAGGATGTATAAAGTTCCTCAGTATTTAACATTTTTTGTATATTATTCCCTAAAAGTGACCCAGCAGCTATAACCTTAGTTGTTCCCACTGCTGCTAAGCACTTAACTAATTCCATTCCTGCTCTTTCTGATAGGGACTGGAAAATTGTTAACAGGTATGGGGAAAAGTCTATACTTATGCAATTTTGGTTTTCAAAATTTTAAATTTTCAGGCTCATATGTTAAAGTTTGTTTTCACAAATTGTGAAAGTATGAGGAATGTTTTATCTGCAGTTTCTTCTTGTAAGGAAAAATCCACTTAAATAACTTGGTTTCTTCTATTGCTCAGGTCATCACTCATTGTTTAGGACTCTGTTGATACTTCTTCTAGGGTTATAGCCACTCCTACTGTTTTAAGGAGTTGTGAATGGTTGTATTCTTAGAATCCTCCAAATGATGTTAAAATGAGATTTTAAATTCTTCCTTGGATAGAGATTTAGTGTTTGTCCCCTCTTCCCCTCTGCTGCAAAGGTTATCAAAAGTGCGATGACATGGGGCAAACTAATCCAGGGAATCTCTAAGATTTTTCAGCCCTCCTTTTCCAAATTGTTAAAATGATTTTCTTTCTCTTCTGCCAATTTTGGCAGAATACAGAATAAAGAGCCTCAACAGAATTCAGGCAAACAGTCATTTAAGAAGAATGACAAGGGATTTCCAAAAATAAAAAAAAGAAGTCTCTAACCTTACAAAACCAAGGACAGTCCAATATGTCTGAATGACTGGTCAAGAGACCTTGTGACCAGCTTCCACCCTGTCCTCTTTTTCTTCCAGAAGGTTTTAATATCCTTTTTTTCTTTGGCAGCAGATTGCTTCAGGCAAATGGGTTCTGAATATCGTTCTCCAAGACTACAGATGGCAATGGGAGGAATTTCCTCCATTCAAGGGTTCATTACTCATCCGAAAAACATGAAACACTGAGCAAAACAGGTTCACAATTTATTCTAATGGTAAACGATCCAGTACCTCGGCCATTTGCCTTCAGTGGATACTTCACATCAAAATTACAATTCTTTTATGCATACAGACCCCCCACTGATTAATCCACCAATTATCCCAATTAAGCTTTTAAAGTGCCAAGTGCAAAATCACAAAGAATCAAACAGCACCATGCTCATGTTATGGAACAGCTCATTTAAACATTATTAAATGACATCCGATAATAGTTACTATATAAACATTAAATTGCATCCAAAAATAATTACTATATAAGTTATGCAAATGCTAATAAATGACTATATTAAATGAATTAAATATATGAAATGTTTTAGTTGCATAGAAGCCTGCTGACCTATGATTAATTTGATATTAATTTAAATTAGCTTCCAAACTGAGACCCCTGGGGAAAAGAGTTCTATAATTCAGAGTAAATTTGTTCTCCAACTCATTAAACTTTTACCAAAATCACCCCTTCATACAATGCTGGTTGTGCCAAAACACTAAAAAATAAACTGGTATCCAATCTAGCATGTACATACTGTGCATCATTACTACTCATCCTCTAGGTCAGACTCCTTTGGTTCCTCCTGTTCTTCATTGCATTTTTTTCCATAGAGTGATAGAACCAGTTCCTCCTTCCCACCTCCCTTTGAGTAAGGGTTTTTATTCAATGATGTTCCTTGGGCCAAAGAAAGAAAATGCTTGGAGAATACCTCTGAATCTTTCTTTCCTAAATCTGTTTGTGATAGTGCCCTAATTCAAAATGATGTTACTTCACAACCTGTTACCTCTTTTTCCTCTTTCAAGTTTCTTGGTAACATTAGACTTAAAAGATGTTTATCACATCCCTATTCATCCAAACTTCAGACGTTTCTTAAGGTTTGGGATATCAGGATAACATTATCAGTTCTCTACCTTGCTGTTTGGTCTATCCGCTGCACCAAAAGAGTTCAGAGTTTCTTGTTCCAGTTATAGATCATTGCAGGCTATAGGGTATCCATTTTCTTCCATATTTAGATGACTTGCTTATCTTTGCAGAATTTTTTTCAAAGTATCTGGAATCCCTCTCTTAGGTGAGAAATCTCATACACAAGCTGGAATTCCAAGAGAACACTCAAAAGTATTTCTTGACTCCCTCACACCAGATTGTGTTCCTGGAATGTCAACTAGACAAGTCAAATCAAAAGCTTTTCTTCCACAGGAAAATAGATCTTTATTTAGATCTGTGCCTAAGGTTTTCCACTCAGACTTCAGTCACTGCGAGGGAATACCTTAAGGTGTTCTGTCTCATGGCATCTATGATTTTCATGATACCCCTGGCAAGTTTGCACATGAAGAAGATACAGTGATATCTGAAATCTCTTCACTCCCTGCAACAACCTTTATCTTTTCAAATCACAGTGTTGGGGTTTGTCCGAAAAGAAATCTTTTAGCAGAGAAAATAGGTATCCTTAAATCCAGATCTCCTCTTCTCCCTCCCTGCTCCAAAGCAGTCAGTCACCACAGATGCTTCATACTTTGTTTGGAGAGCATTTTCAGGAGGGATAAAAGTGCAACTGGTATGTGGAATACCAAGGACAAACACTAACACAGAAATATCTAAGAAACGCTTGTCCTGATCAAGACACATGACTCTCTGAACCATCTTTGGCCCCATGACCTCTTCAATTGGTTTCAGACAAAACCACAGCCAGGTGGTCCATCAATAAGCAGGGGAGAACCAGGTCATACCATCTTGTAGACTAGCCATGTTGGCTTAGGATATAGCATCATAGCACAATCCCACTCTACAGGCATCCCACATTCTATCAGATTAAAACTGTGTGACAGACAAGCTGAGCAGGACCAGGGCAGACCCTCATGAATAGAAACTAGATCAGGGGTTCTTCCAACATTTGATGCATTAGTGGGGAGTTCCTCAAGCAGACCCTTTAGCCTCCTCTTTGAAAAATCAGCTGACAAGAAGCTATTCCAGGACACTATGTAAGAAGTCCTGGAAGGCAGATGTCTTTTCTTTTCACTGAGCAGGAATGTTCCTGTATGCTGCTCCACCCTTTTCATCAACATCCAGGGTACTTCTGAGGATTCAAAAAGAATCCCACCAAGATCATTGTGGTGACTCCCTTTTGACCTAAGTAACTGTGTATCTCTCTTCTTTTGGAAGTAGCCAGGGGAATTCACACAGGAACAGGGGTGTTTGGTAGAATCCAGCATCAGCCATGTTCAGTTGACTGCCTGGTTGATTGGGTCTTAATTCTGTTTAGGCCCCTGTTTGCTGAGGACGTGCAGCAAGTACTAATGGAGGCAAGAAAGCCTGCAACTACAAAATCATATATTAACAAATGACCAACAACTTATCCAACACACATTCAGGGCGAGTTCTCTGGTTTTATAATATTTTTATGAGTTACTATGTATTGGCCTTTCTTATTCCTCTATCAAGATACATTTATCAGCCATTTCAGCATGTTTGCCCATAGATCCTCCCCTTTCAAGGTAGTCGCATGTCAAAATGTTCTTGAAAGGATTTTTGCATAAGAGGCCTTGAAGTTAACCAGTGGCTCCTTGTTCGGATCTTAGTTTTGTTTTAGAGAAGCTAGCACTTACCCCATTTGAACCAGCTAATCTGGCTGAATTGAGATTCTTAAGATGGAAAACCGTTTTACTGATTGTTCTGGCCTCTGCTAGAAGGGTATCTGAGTTGCAAGCTCTTATGGTGAGCCAGCTGTACCTCATTTTCCATAGGGGCTGGGTTTATTTGAGACCTATTCCTTCTTTTATACCTAAAGTGGTATCCAAGTTTAATTTAAGCCAAAATATCCATCTCTCCATTTTCTTTACAGAATTTATAAATAAGGGAGAAAGGATACTCCATCCAGTGGATGCCCACAGACAACTCAGATACTATGATGACACATCCAGTGGATGCCCACAGACAACTCAGATACTATGATGACACATCCAGTGGATGCCCACAGACAACTCAGATACTATGATGACACATCCAGTGGATGCCCACAGACAACTCAGATACTATGATGACACATCCAGTGGATGCCCACAGACAACTCAGATACTATGATGACACATCCAGTGGATGCCCACAGACAACTCAGATACTATGATGACACATCCAGTGGATGCCCACAGACAACTCAGATACTATGATGACACATCCAGTGGATGCCCACAGACAACTCAGATACTATGATGACAGAACAAAATATTTCAGATCTTTGGATCAATTGTTTGTTTCTTGTGAAGGTAAAAAAAAAAGGACAACCTGTGTCAAAATAGACGATTTCCAAATGGTTGTCTAAGGCTATTAACTTTTGTTTAACTCTATTGAATCTAAAGATAAGGGAGAAGGGATAGTCCATACCTTGGATGTTCATATGCAGCTCAGGTACTATACTGACAGAACGGAATCTTTCAAATCTTCAGATCAATTGTTTATTTCTTGTGAAGGTACGAAGAAGAAAAAGAGACAACCTGTCTTAAAACATATGGGTGTCTATTTCAGGCAGACTCAAGGCCCTCTCTACCAGGGCCTTGGCTTCATCTGTTTTTTGGAATGGGTTGGATTCTATAAACATTCTAAAACCTGCTACTTGGTCCTCTCTACATACTTTTGCAAAGCACTTTAAGTGTGATTCTTTATCCAGGTTCATATCAAGCTTTGCTAGAACCTTCTCCTTTCAATTCCCAAATGTAGTTAGCTATGGTAAACTACCCATATAGCTAATGCTACTGTAGCAGTGATCAATATGATGAACATAGTACAGTTGTGCAAGTTGATCACTGGTGCAGTAGCTGCTGCCTCCCCCCAACACTCTAGTTTTTGATTTTTTTTTTCATGCCAGGGTGTGGAATTTATTTTTTGTTGTTCCTAGCACAGTCCTTTCAGGGGTCAGCCTCCCTCTATTTGCTGGCAGGAAAACTCTGAAGGACTTCACACCCAAACTTTGGTCAGCTCAGCTAAAGCTGTATAACAGTTTGGGTGTGTGGAAGGTGACCTGAAGCTTTGGAAGCTAGCTAACCATTATATCATTGGCAGAATATATTCTATATAGCAAAGGTTAATGCAGCAGTGATCATTTGGACATGTATTGTTATGGCAAGTTCAACTAACACAACTGTATATTCTCAACTGCCAGGCTAATATGTTGAAGTTTATCCTCTCTACTTGTGAAAATATGAGGAATATTAGGCATCTGCTGCCTCTTATGAGGAAAAATCTGCTTTGTGAAATTTGGTTTCTACTGTTTCTCAAGCCACTATTTATTGTATAAAATGTCCGTATGATTTGATTCATGTCACTTGCAGGGCTGCTGACACTGGAACTGTTATGAAGAGCTTTGCCTGACTGAGTTCACAAAGCCTCAAAGAAGACATCAAAACTGAAATTTTGAATTCTCCCTTGCATACCAAACCAGTTTTTGGACCTTCTACTACAGAGGTCATTAGAAAGTGTGATAGAGGGGAAATCTAATTAAAGATATCCTTCATATGTTTCAGCAGTTCCTATCAAAGTTTACCCAGGGATTCTAAAGTCGCACATCTAATTTCAATAAAAAAGTAAATTAAACAGGCCCAGCAGTCTGCTGGTTAGAAGACATATAAAAAGGAGTAGCAGGGAGATTACAAAAAGACCCCCCCAACAAAGGACAATCTAACAAGTTTTAATGACTATATGAGGGACTTTTCTTTGCCCTTCTACCCTTATCAATCCTTTAATCCTTCCTGAAAGTGTGAGCCTCCATTTCTTTCTTTGACAACAGATTGTTTCAGACAGATGAGTCCTGAGAGTAATCTGTCAAGGCTACAAGTGGCAGTGGGAGCCTCTCCCTCCTTTTCAAGGAATTGCTCCTCCTCTACCAGATCAATCTCTTCTTTTCCCTCCTGTCATCCACAATGTTTTGGCTCAAGGGGTGATAGAAGCTGTCCTTTCACTTCATTTCGGAGAAGAGTTTTATTCAAAGATGTTTTTGTGTCAAAGAAAGAAGCTTTTAGGAGGCCAGTTCTGTGCTTGTCCTTTCTGAACCAGTTTATGAGAGTGTCCTAGTTGAAAATGCTGTCAGTTCACAGCCTGTTACCCCTTATTTGAGTTTCGTAGTGACCATAGATTTAAAAGATGCATATCATCACTTTCGTATAGACGGAGGTCGCAGGTGTTTCTTAAGGTGTTGTGTATCTGGAACACAGTATTAGTTCTCTGCCTTACCCTTCTGTCCATCTACTATTCAAGGGTATTCATAAGGTGTTTAGCTCCTGTGAGAGCCTACTGCAGACTGCAAGATATTTGCAGTGTCCCTTATTTGGATGACTTGCTTATTTTTGCAGTCTTTTTCAAGGTGTTAGAAATCCCTCACTTGGGTAAGGGATTTTCTGCACAGACCGAGGTTCCAAGATGTCATTCAGAAGTCCTTTCAGACTAGTTATCATGGGATTGCTTTTCTGGGGTGTCTGCCAGTCAGCTCAGTTCAAACAGGTTTTTTCCACAGGAAAAAATATATCTGTATTTAGATCAATTCCTGAGGTTTTCCATTCAGACATCCGTCTCAGCAAGGGAATTCCTCAGTATAATGTATCTCACAGCATTAATGATTATTGTGATACTTCTTGCAAAACTCCACATAAGAAAATTACAGTGGTATCAGAACTCTCCATAGTCCCAGCAATACCAGTCCTAACATCCCCTGAGCTTTCAAATTTCAATTCTAGAATGTGTGAAAAGGAAAGGGGGAATTATGTGGTGGAGACATTAAATCTTTCCAAATCCAGCTCTCCCACTTCCCCTCAAAGTCCAGCACAGTTAGTTACTATAGATACATCAGACAGTGCTTGCAGAGCGGTGCCTATGGAGATAAAGTGCAGAATCTTTGGAACAAAAAGGACAGACCAAAACATATCTACATAAAGGAGATGCTAGCTGTAACAATTAAGTTTGACTCTCTAAATTGTCTGTGAACTCCAGAACCTCTGCAAGTGTTTACAGACAACACCACAATGATGTGTTACATAAACAAGCAAGGAGGAACCAGATCTTTCCCTCTATGCAGACTTGCCATAGTAGCCTGGGATATAGCTTTTCACCACAACCTCACATTGGAGGCATATTGCATTCTATCAGAGCAAAATTGTGTGTCAGACAAAGTTAGCAGGACCAGGACAAAACCTCATGACTGGAAACTGAATCAGAGAGCTTCCAAGATTTGATCCATCTGTGGAATTCCTCAAATAGATCTCCTTACCACTTCTCTAAACAATCAACTGACAAAATTCTGCTCCAAGACTCCATGCAAGAACGCCTGAAAGACAGATGCCTTTTCTTTTCCTGGACAAGAATGTTTCTGTATACTTTCCATGAATATTGAGGGTGTTTCTGAAGATTCAGAAGGACTCCTCAAAGATGATTTCAGTGACCCCCTTCTAAGACAAGAAACAATGGTTCTGCCTTCTTCTTTTTTTTATGATCCCTTTGAACTTGATTGTTACTGGCATGACCCCCAGTACTGAATTTCCATGACAGGTCTACCAGCTACTCTTCAACAACCCCAGACTTAATCCATTTGTGCTGGGGCTAGTCATGGATCCTAAGGGTATACTGGGGGCTTGTTTAATCTGTGTTTCCATCTGGGGGGGGGTGATTTATTTATTTATGACCTACCTATTTCCTTCTCCCCAACTGCAATACTCGTTGTTTACGTCTGAGTGCAACTCCACTCCTTGGACCACACCACCATTAGGGAGCATATCAGTGAATGTCCTCCTACCTGGGATGGGCACACCCATCCCTTCCCAGCTATTCCATTAATGCCAGAGCCATTAATCAAACCTGGGTCAGCTGTGCCATAGTCAGCGCTTTATCCCTCTACGCCACCAGATCTGCTCAGTGGTTCTCCCTTTTATGTAAATGGCCAGGGGCAATTACCACAAGCTTCCTCATAGCCTGGATTTACTCACGAAAGACCAGAGATGTTTGATACATCCCAACCACAAACAACTGCAACCGACTGCCTGGGTGCTTTTTATTGCTTTTTTTGTTTTTTGTTTTGTTTTGAGGACATGCAGCAGATATTATTGTAGGCAAGAAAACCTGCTATTAGGACATCATAAATTTGTAAATAGAAAAGGTTTTCTAGTAGGTGCCTACAAAATCACCAGCACTCTTTTACAGTTAGTGTTTCTCTGGCTATGGATTATTTGCATGACTTACTATCCTATGATCTGCCTTATTGCTCAATCAAGGTTCATTTGTCGGCCATTTCAGTATTTATGCCCATGGATTCACCTCTTCCAATGCACGCTCATGCAAAAGAAGATTTTAAAAGGAGTACTGCACAAAAAAACCTCATAGAAAACAGGTGGCTCCTCTTTGGGCTGTTAGCTTTGTGTTGAGAAAAAAACACTGTTCCATTTTTACCAGCTGACTTGAGGTCTGGGCTTAGTTATTGCTCTGACCTCTGCAAGAAGTATCTAAGTTGCAAGCTATTATGGTCAGTCACCCTTCTCATTTTTCACAAAGATAAGGTCTCTTTGAGAGCTAATCCTTCATTTATGCTTAAAGTGGTATACAAGTTTACTTCATTCCAAAGACCAAAAATGAGGGTGAATGGATACTATATACCTTGGATGTCCTCAGACAACTTGGATTTTGACCGAAAAAAATCTTTCACTAGTTCTGCTTAGTTGTTCATTTCTTGATAAAATAAGAAAGAAGACAACCGTTGTAAAAACAGACTATTTCTAAATGCTTATTTCATTCCATTACTTTTGTTACTCCTAATAACAATTAAACTGTTCCAGGCAGGGTTAAGGTTGATTCTTCCAGGGCACTGGGTTCATCTCTGGCTTTCTGGAAAAGGATGGATTCAAGAAGTATTCTAGAAGGAACAATGTGGTCCTCTGTGCATACTTTTACAAAGTGCTATAAATTATATTTCTTCTCCAGGAGCAGAATACTCTCTTATCCTTCCTCCTCCCAGTTTTTTTCCTAAGTTATAGTAATCTACCAATATAGCTTCAGCTACCACAGCAGTGATCAAATGAAGAACATAGTACAGTTGTGTAAATAAACTTACCATAACAGAAGATGTTTGAATGATCACTGATGCAGAAGCCACTCTGTCCCTCCATGCCCCTTGTTTTTTGGTGTGTTTTTATGTCAGGGTGTATAAATTAATTATTATTATTATTATTATTATTATTATTATTATTATTTGTATTTGTATTTATTTATTTATCCTAGCATTAGCATTTTCTTATCTGGGCTTTAGCCTCCCTTTCTCTGTGGCATGAAAGCTCTGAAGGGCTTGGTGCCCAGACCTGTCTTTTTAGTCACCTCATCTCTAGCTGACTATTGCTTTGGGCACCTGGAAGGTTCCCTGAAGCTGTGGAAACTAGATGACTGTTGTGTCCTTGGTAGGAAATAACCCACACATCTTAGGCTACTGCAGCAGTGGCCATTCAAACATCTACTGTTATGATAAGTTTGCTTCCACGACTGCAGTTTCCTGTTAATGCTATATTCTTAAGGAATAAATATTGTCAACTAGCTGTTGATTGCAGAAATCAAATCACTATTTTTTTTTAAAAGTGACTGCAAACAACAGCAATATTTTGATGTGGAAGATAAATAAATTATATAATATATCTGGAGCGTATATAATCTGAATGTGTGTCTTAGAAATCTAAAAGTTTGAAAAGGTCTTGAATAAAGTTTTAGTGCATGCTCAATGTCTGCTGAATGGAAATAACCTCATTATTCTGAATGTTTTGTCACATAATATGCTAGTACAGTCTTATATCAGGTTCCAAATTTAATCTAACATCAGTGGTTACATTAGAGGATTTGCTAATATTTCCCTTCAAAGAAAGAAGAATGTAGATGACTGAGTGGATCTTCTAAAGAAAAAAGAATGTAGGACAGTATGTGTTCCAGTTTAGGTCTGGCAGTTAACATATTTTGGGTAGCATGTCATGTGATTGCCAGCACTTAGAATTTTTGGACTAAAGCAGTTAAGGTGAATGCAGCATGTGCCTTGGTTTATTGACTGTAGACCATTTGTGACTATACTTGTTTTACCTAAGAGATCAAAAGTAAAAACTAGTGGAAAAGAGACAAGGTTATGATTTAAAAGATATGCCTGAAAGAGTCAGACAAATTGGAAGTGGGAAGAGTTGATTAGAAATGAGGCAGGAGTTCAACAAAAGAAAGAGAACACAAAAAGGAACATAAGAGGGAAGCTTGTTAACATTTAACATTATCAAGTAACCCCATAGTTATCACTGTTATTAGCTGGATGGGGCATCATGGCCATTCTGATGCTTTGCCTGGAGACAGGTTTTCTGATGCTAGTACAATATTTATTCTACTGGCTTGCTCATATAAGCACCACAACATGAGTTGCCTTTTCTACTGATACATAGTAGTATGTCAACAAAGAAGATAAAAGCAGAATATTTGCTCTAAACATAGAATACCAGATAACAAACTTAGATAATGATGGACCATTACTGGGCGTAATTGCCTTTCTATTTGTTTTAATATAGTGTCAAAATATTTTTCCTGATAGTCCATATTTGCTAACAACAGTGATCCCTAATGGCATTATGAAATAACATTCAGCGTGCTAAACATCCTCTTTTTATCATTCTCCTGAATAGTTCAACATTTCTAACTACTGTCTGAAAAATCTAGGATAACAGATTGCACATTTATCAAAGCTAGTGTACTATACAGAGTACAATGCAAAGATTTCTTAATGCTTTAATTAAGTTTTTGAGTATAATTAAATACACTTTTTAGTTAAACAACACTTCACAACATGTGTATTAGTCATTACACATTTCATAAAATAATTCATATAAATAATGTAATCTAAAAAGTATCTATCAAACCTCATATTGCAGAAGAAGAAGAAATATATTGCTCTTAAATGTATGGCTTTTAAGACAATAAAAAATATTAAAAGAGAAGTATAATTGTTTTCAAATGTTTTCTTTTTTTTCAGATTTTCAGAAACTGAAATCTGCCCATCTGTGAACAAAAATGGAGGTGCATAGTATCATAAAAGGGGTCATTTTCAGCTTAACAACCGCCATTGGTCTTTTCAGTAATACATTTATTATGCTGATTTTATCCAGCATTGCTTACAAGGAGAAAAAGTTGACACCTTCTGAGATAATACTTTTTATTTTGTCACTGGCAAACCTGGTGCTACTATTCAGTTTAGGGGTCCCTCGTTCCCTTCTGGTGTTTGAAGTGAAATGCTTTTATACTGACCTTATCTGCAAGTTTGATGGACATTTCATGAGATCATCTCGGGTAATGATCATTGGCCTAACCTGTTTACTGAGCTGCTTTCAGGGGGCAACATTAGCCTCTTCTAACCCTGCATGGGCTACTGTTAAAGCCAAAATGCAAAAATATCTTATGCTTCTCATTGCATTTATTTTTATTTTAAGTACACTATCCAGTTTAAGTTCAGCGTTGTATCCTGTTGTAAGACGCAACATTACAGACATGACAAACACTATTGATTTGGGCTACTGTCTTTCAATTTATCCTAACGGTTTTCTATTTTTATTTATTGGAATGATTTCCTTTGCTAGAGATGTAATCTTTGTAATCCTTATGGCTTTTGCAAGCACATATATACTTGTGACTTTGCACAGACATGGTAAACAAATGAAAGGGAAGAGGAGCTCTGACAGAAACCAAGAGAATTCAGCTGAAGAACAAGCAGCTAAAATGGTTGTTACATTTGTTACCATTTATGTTCTGATTTTTGGACTAGAGAACATCATTTGGTTTTACCAGATTTCAGTTTTTGATCAAGCCAATATTGCTTTATCTGATACTCGTCTTTATCTACAATTTTGTTTCTCCACTGCCTTTCCTTTTGTATTAGTTGCTTTCAATAGAAAAGTAAAGTATCAGCTCAGGTGTTGATCTACTTAGCAAAACATCAGCAGATCAGTACATATTTGGTTACACATGCTTTCATGTCATTACTCATCTATTAACTGTGCTTTAATATTTTGCTTTCTAGCCACTAGTCTGTAAGCTCACTGAGCAGGAAGAGATAGAACAACCAACTTATTTACTGAATTTTATTTACTAGGTAAATCCCATTGAGTCAAATACCCTTTTGCCATACAGCTTGAAGAATTAAAGACCCGGGCATAACAAGCTCCTGTTGTGGACATGCATAATATATATGTAGTCTGTGTAACAGTTAATTAAAAAAAAATTGTCTTGTAAATTTATACAGCCAAATTAACTCTCATCAAGGAAGCATTATAGGATGGGGTTACATGTGTATCACAACATAACCTAAACAATAAGTTTGTATTATTATTATTGCAATAAATAACTGAAATGATGATGCAAAAGTAAAATATCCATGTAGCAAGTAACAGCAACAGAATCTTATTTTTAAAGACACCAGAAATTAAAATCCATTCTAAAAACAGAACCCTGTGCTGGTCTAAAAACAAACAACAACTGAGTAAATAATTTTAAAATATTTTACATAAAATGCAAAATCAGTGCCAGCACTTGACTTGAAATACTTGTTCTACAATAGTTTGTGTATGTTAAATGGTAGTGGCCACTCTGTAAACTTAAAAGGGCACATACTTTCAGAAATCAATACCTAATAAAGTTACTATACCTAAGATGGTGACGTGTTGCTCTATTACTTCATCATTACCCTTATCTAAACAACTTGTCCTGGAGAGAATCATTGTGTTTACAGGATGACTAGAGTAGACCAGACTCTCTTATTTTCATCAATAGTCCATGTCATCCTGTGGAAGCTCCAGGCATTCTGAAGAAATCTGAGAGTTATGATCCTTCCAACATGCGTTTGGTGCCCTGTTCCTGGTACCCTCCACTGGGTAGCATCCATAGGGCTTCCACATAAGCTGCCCAAACCTCCACAACCGACTCTACACAACATGGATATCATGACCATAGCTGAGGATGGGGAAACAGAATGGTAAATTAAGAGAATGGTCTTAATTCCCATGTCTTACGTATCAGTGACATTCTAGTATAACACATGTAGTTCTGATGCTGCACCCACAAACAGATTAATGTCCTGATCCACATCAACTCTATGCCTGAACAAGGTAAGGATACATAAACTCTTCAGTTTGGTAAAACTTCTTCTTACTTGCTGAGAGTTATACACTCCCTTTTTTCTGATAGAGAATTATGATCTTTTTTCTTGGTGGTGGGGATTTAAATCATAGCCAGTTGACAGACAACAGCAAATTGTTCCAGTGCATATTGGAGATTGCAGTCACTTGAAGCGAAGACACATCATCTACAAACAACAAAAATGTAAACCTCATTTCACTAGCTGGATACTCTGCAAGCACTTGTTTTAGGGAGATAATTGCAGAGCTATCATATTTTTTAACCTTCCTGAGAAAACATATACTGTGCTGCAAGGAGACTTTGTCCAACAGCTGCGCCCCTGATTCTGGAAAAACCCTGTAGAAACCATCCTAGTCATGGAGCACTCTTCCAATTCTTTGTGCTTCCACAGACATTAGTGAGGATATGGGCTTTTGCCAATACTGTGCATATGTGCTTTCTGGTCATAGAGGAAGCATATGAGTGCATAGCCGAAACATTTTATCATATGTGCTACTATAGTGTTGGTTGTCAGGACTACTGCTGTATGTTACATTTTTCCTGTCTTTGATAAGTGATAGACACATCTCAATTCTTGAGGTTATAATCAATATATTCAAGGTGCAGGTAAGACCCTGCCCAGAGTGTGCCTTATCTGTCATCCTGTTTGTGATTTTCATAGACTGAGAATAAAGTTGCAGTATCTAGTTTGGGGACATGAATAACTCTATTACCTTTGCAGATTTAGGATGATCCTGCTCTGTTAGCCTCATTTGTACCCTGGAACAAGTTAGTAGTGTGTGTGAAACAGTTGGTCTGTTACAGTTCTACATAAACTGTAAAATAGAACATGGCAACTACTCAGTGTATGAATCTCATACACATCTGCTGAGAATAAATAATACTGAAATCTAACAAAGATGTGATTTATATTTTGCAATGTAATTCTGTTGAAAAAAGTGCAAATACGACTTTAGAAAGATTTCTAGACATTGATGCATATTATCTTCAGCTTCAGATATGTGATCAAAACTTGTCAATCTATTAGCTAGAAGACACTTGAAATAATTTTGAGTATTAGCACTGCCGATTTCTCCTTCAAAGTTTTAAAAGTAATGATATATATATATATATATATATATATATATATATATATATATATATATATATATATATATATATATAACTATATATATATATAGATATATATATATATATATACATATATATATATATAGATATACACACACACACACACACACACACACACACACACACACACACACACACACACACACACACACACACACTCACTCTCACACACACGTGTATATATATATATATATATATATATATATGTGTGTGTGTGTGTGATATGATCATAGGAAGTTACTAGGCTATTGGCCTTGAAGCCCTTACAAGCCTAGCCAAGAATTTAGCCCATGTTCCAACAAGTCAGCACTCTATACCA
Organism: Protopterus annectens; assembly: GCF_019279795.1. Lineage (NCBI taxonomy): Eukaryota > Metazoa > Chordata > Ceratodontiformes > Protopteridae > Protopterus > Protopterus annectens. The sequence goes on along the minus strand of NC_056742.1, from coordinate 478,062,105 downwards.
CTGTCTAGCAGGGACACAGGTGGAATCCCAGGGATGTATTTTCTGTTCCCAAGCCAGTAATCCAGGTCACACTGAAAAAGGGTTAATAAGGTAATCTGCTTTATGTGGAGAGGGACTCTATTCCACAAAAGGGAGTCTCTCTGACACAAATCTTTCCCACCAACAATTCCTATTGATGTCACAGACCAGGGTGAGGTCACACGTGTGGATTACTTGAGTGGACCTTGACTTGCGGATATGCAGCAGTCCCATCAGGGGGGGTCTGAGATTGCTTTGTATGCCAGACAGAGGTCATCTCTGAGGAGTCTGTAGGAGACTGAGTAGAAGGACAGGGCTTTTAGCCTATCTGTGTAGGGTAGGTGGTTGAGGCTCTAAATTCTCCTGGTGAGGAACCTCTGTGGTCTCTCCAGCTGCTGCATGTGCTTTGTGAGGTACATGCCAAAAGGGGCATTGTACTCAATAATGGGTCTTATAAGGGAAGAATACAGGGATGTTATGACCACCTTGTCCCTGGATGAGATACCCTTACTAATGTGGTGGGCCATGTAGAAAGCTTTCCCTATGATTGCTATCAACTTTGGTGCCCAAGTCCCTCATGACTGATTGCATGCTTAGGACCTTATTATCAATGTGATAATTTGTGGGGATGTCACTCTCCCCAAAAGGGATGATGATGCATATTTTGGCATTCAGTTTGAGGCCATGTTTCCGTCACCAGTCATTTGTTTGGGTGAGACCCTCTTGGAGGATGTCCACATCACTAGGGGAATTGATGATAGCACCAAGCTTGCAGTCATCTGCAATCTTGGTCAGCCATAGCCCACTAGATTTGGCATGCACCTCTGAGAAGTATATTCCAAACAGCAGAGGCCCCAAGACTGATCCCTGGGGTACACTGCTTGTTATGGGTCTTCTACTTGAGGCGGCTTCCCCTATTTTGACAAGGTGGGTTCTATCAGTGAGCCAGTTTGCTACCCATCTGGTAAGATATGTATTGATGCCTAGTTGAGACAGTTTATCTATTATACCTGAGTGGGGAATAGTATCAAAGGCTTTGGCCAGGTCAAGGTAGGCAGTGTGCACCATCTTCCCCTCATCTATGGTCTTGGTGACTGTCTCAAAGAAGTTGACCAAATTTAACAAGCCTGACCTCCCCTTGACAAAACCAAACTGTGTAGCATCAAGGGTCTGGAGGTTGCCAATGTTCTTATTAATGCGGTCCATGAATAATCCACTCTATGGCCTTGCAGATCAAGCTAGTTAGGCTGATGGGTCTTTAATTTCCTGGATCCATGGGCTCTCCACCTTTGTGCAAAGGGATGACAGTGGCTGTCCTCCACTCAGCTGGGATGAAGCCGGTACTCAAGTTTTGGTTGTATAGGGTGACTAATGGTGCTGCAAGTCCCTGCCTGAGTTCATGTAGGATGCAGCCTGGGCTGTTATTGGGTCCCATGGAGGCAGTATTTTTTGCCTTTGAGAGGGCAGTGATGACTTGCTCCCTAGAGATAAGAGGAGGGGGCAGGTACTGAGGATGTCCTCTTTTACTAATGGGGGGACAGAGGAGTAAAGTTTTCACTGAACCTGTCTGCCAGCAGGTTGGCTATATCGACAGCATTTGTGTATGTGGTGTCCTTGACCACCAGTTCACAGCAGATCTGGGTGCTTTCTTTGTGATTGCAGACATATGTAAAGAAGGTCTTATGATTGTCTTTAGTAAATGTGGCCTCAAGGTTTGCTTTGGAGGATTACACTAGTGCTCTTATTTGCTTGTTCAGGCTAAGCAGAGATTGCTTCCAATTAGGCACCTGCTCCTTCTTGGTCCTGAACAGCAAATTTTTTCCCTTTTATTAGAGAATTTATTTATTGTAGATGTCCACCAGACAGGTTTACTCTTCTTTGAGGATGATTTTGTCCTTTCTGGTATTCCTGATTCCATGCAACTATGTAAACGCTCATATAGTACTTTGTTGTAGGTCTGGACATATGTGCCCGTTCTTCTGGAGGGGGAAGGGCTGTGAAGCTGTTTATACCCCCAGAAGGTTATAATCAGCTTTGGAGAAGTTTTTTTTGTTTGACCCTAGCTGGGGGGGGGTCATGGAGCTGGTGACTTCGAAAGTGACTGCTTTGTTGTCAGATCTTATCAGGGATAATGACACTGTAGGGATGCTGCAGTGGTTGCTCTTGTTGGTTAATACCAAGTCCAAGATATTTCACCTCTTGTGGGGGTATCATCTGACTGATACAAGGCATTTGCATTGTTGAAATCAAGGAATCTCTGGGACTTTGTGTTTTGGCATGAGTATTTCTTCCAATCTATGATTGGATAGTTAAAGTCACCCAGGATCAGGGTAAAGGGTTGAATCTTGATAGATTCGAAGAGGTACAGATAGGTGGAGTGGGCATCTTGAGTCAAAGTTGGAGGCCTGTATATATATATATATATATATATATATATATATATATATATATATATATATATATATATAAAAATATATATATCGTGTATGATTCGTTGAACCACTGTAATGTCAAATGTAAAACACAAGCAAAATAAGTTTGATCATACACAATAGCAAAAATAAAAATTAAAAATAATATCAAAAGAGGAAAACTATTTCCTCTCCCAATATTAAAACTAAAACTCCCTGTAACACTAGCTTTAAATTTGTCTGAATAGTGGCAGTGTTATGGGAATGCTTTTAATGATGTTAAGTTGTCATGTTAGGGTATGGGGATGGGGTAGCTTTAGGGGTATGATTAGCACCCATTACTAAAGAGGGCAGTAGGGCTCTGCTCACCGGCATCACCTTAGTAATGGGTCATCATTTGACTGTTGATATTCTGCTGTTTATATGTTTTTCAGTATATAAAAAAAAAATTATATATATATATATATATATATATATATATATATATATATAATAAATATATATATATATATATATATATATATATATATATATATATATATATATATATATATATATATATATATATATATATATATATATATATATATATATATATATATATATATATATATATATATATATATATATTTGGCAAGGCTCAAAAGACAAACCCACCTCCATGGACAACACAAAGAAAAAAAAACTAAGGGTAATGCTGCTCAACGCCAGAAGTCTAAACCTCAACATGCACGCACTCGAGACTCTCCTCAGTATGGAGAATATCGATATCTGTGCAGTAACAGAAACCTGGTTCATGGAAGCATCCCAGCACTAACAGGTTATACTTCATACCATGCTTTTCAGACCCAAAACTCGGACCGAACCACAAAAGGAGGGGGACTATCCATATTTATCAAAGATTCCCACACCTCCAGGTTAGTGGCACTGCACGAAGCATCAGAGACCATCCACATGCAACTAACAGTGAGCAAAACTGCCTTTCAGTTTGTAGCCTGCTACAGACCACCCTCCCAAACACAGGAACCTCACTCGGCTTTCCTGAGAACTCTGGAAAATATGAAGGTCTCTCCAAACACCATTATATTGGGTGACTTCAACTACCCAAACATTGACTGGGAAAACTACTCAAGCCCAAACACCCTCTCCCAATGGTTCCTAGAATTTATAAACTCAAATGGTATGGAACAACTGGTCACCACTCCCACAAGAGGGGAAAACATACTGGATCTGGTCATCACCAACATGGGGTCTCTATGTTCCACACCAGAGGTATACCCCTCATTGGTAAGATCAGACCATAAACTAATCTCACTGGATATCCATATTCTGTCCCCACCCCCAGCCAAGGAAACCATGGTGAAGAACTTCTCAAAAGCAAACTACACACTTCTCAAAACTGAGGTGGAATCCTTCAAAGCCCCCGGGGCAGTGGAAAATATGGCCCAAAATGCAGAATCCTTTACAAAAGCATTCTATGGATACCTACAGGAATACATGGAGCATGCTACCCCAAATAAAACCAAGACTCACTCCTCCAAAGGCAGGAGACCTGTCTGATGGACCCCAGCCATAAATAAGCTATACAACAGAAGGAGAAAGCTACTACATGATAGAGCAAAATTCCAAAAAAGGAAGGAGTGTCTGATCAATACTAGCAAGAAACTACGATCCCTCATAAAATCATCTAAGGCCAGCTTCGAAAGAAAAATTGCACAAGACACTAAAGATAATCACAAGGCCTTCTTTAGTTATGTCAGAAACCTGGGAGGCAACTCCCAGATATGCTCTGAGTTAGTGCAAAATGACAAAAAATACACTGAACCCACAGACATTGCCAACATCCTGGCAGAAAGGTTCAGTGCAAACTTCTCCCCCCCCAAAAGAGCAAATGTCTATCCCAACAGAGTGTAGCCTTCCTGAGATCACAGATGCACAGGTGAGAGCTGCCCTCTCCAAAGCAAAAAACACAGCATCAATGGGACCAGACGGTGTCCCGGGCTGCATCTTACATGAGCTCCAAGAAGAACTAAACCCGCATATAAAGTCACTGTACAATCTCAGCCTTACTACAGGATATGTACCAAAGGAATGGCGTACAGCAACAGTGGTCCCACTCCACAAAGGTGGTGCCACAACAGACCCTGGAAACTATCGCCCTATAAGCCTGACTAGTCTGGTCTGCAAAGCTATGGAGCGTATCATCATGGAAATCATAAACAAAGACATTGGGAACCTCCAGACACTGGATTCTACCCAATTCAGCTTTGTTAAGGGCAGATCTTGCCTCTTGAACCTGGTCGACTTCTTTGAAACAGTTACCAAAGCCATAGATGAAGAGAAGGTAGTCCACACAGCCTACCTGGACCTCGCAAAAGCCTTCGACACAATACCCCACTCGGGCATCATAAATAAGCTCACCAGCTTAAATATCAACCCCTATGTCACAAGATGGGTTACAAACTGGCTCAGGGATAGAACTCACATGGTCAGAATAGCAGGTGCCATGTCAGTCTCTAAACCAGTTACAAGTGGCGTCCCACAAGGCTCAGTCCTGGGACCTCTCTTGTTCGGTATATATTTCTCCGAGGTACAGGCTAACACGGGTGGACTATGGCTGACTAAGTTCGCAGATGACTGCAAACTGGGTGCCATAATCAACTCTCTGGCTGACACAAGCATCTTCCAAAAGGGTCTCACAGAGATGGATAACTGGTGCCAGAGCCATGGCCTAAAGCTAAATGCCAAAAAGTGCATAGTCATCCCCTTTGGGGAAAAACAAAGTGCCCACAAATTACCACATAGGTGATAGTCCATTAAGTACAGAAGTAATTCAGGACTTGGGGACCCAAGTAGATAGCAATCTCTTCTTTGACAGGCACATTGCCAAAGTGGTTAGAAAGACCTTCTATATAGCCCACCTTATCATGAAAGGGTTCACATCTAGATCAAGAGAGGTCATTGTGCCCCTCTACTCATCACTTATCAGGACCATAATTGAATACAATGCCCCATTTGGGATGTACCTTAACCGACACCTGCAGCAACTGGAAAGACCCCAAAAGTACCTCACCAAGAGGATCAAGGGGCTCAAACAGATGTCCTATGCAGTTCGGCTAAAGAACTCCAGCTCTACTCAGTTGTGTACCGCCTACTCAGAGATGATCTGTGTATGATGTATAAAGCCATGTCCAACCCAGAATTAATGGACATGGGACTTGAACCTCAGCACAGAAATAGATAGGACATGCTGGAGGGACAGATTCATATCCCAGAGGCTCCCCTCACTCTGGAACAAAATCCCAATCCATGTTAGGCAGAGCCCCGCACTGACTCTCTTCAAGAGAAATCTTGACAAGTGGATGGGAGATCACAGAGGTACAGTAAACTAACCTTAAAAAATACCTTCTGTGACCTACTATACAGAGGCACAGTCAACTAATCTGAAAGGGTGGCGAAAGCCAAACACACTCTGGCTAGGCTTATAAATGCCCTAGGGCAGATAGCCTAGTATCAACCTATGAACCTATGAACCTATATGTATATATAAATATATATATATATATATATATATATATATATATATATATATCTATATGGGATCCATACAGATCCCTGACGGCACTTTCTGCTGAAGCAAAAATCACCGAACATACATAACTGAAAGTGCTGTTCACTGAAGCAGCACTTTCGGTTATGTATGCTGGTTGTGCCGCTCACACTACGGTGCGGTTAAGGGAGAATTCCCTTTTCCCCACTGTAGTGTGACCCCGGAGTGAGAATATAAAAGTAGGAGGGGTGTGAGGGGCACAGCCCCCCACATGGGGGGTGCAGGTGGGCTTGCTCCCCTGCATAAAAGAAGATTTATTGTTTTTTTTTTTTAACGGACTTTAACAAAAGCACTTTTTTGGTGAAAGCGCTTTCATTAAAGTCTGTTCGGGTATTGTGGATTCGGACTATTGAACTTTTGTTCAATAGACCTAGATCCATATATACATATATGCATACATGTATGAATGAACTTAGAATTGGGCTTGTACATCACAAAACTTTGACTCTGGCCACCTAGCAACATCATAGTTCAGTTAAAAATGTAATAACATACTGTTTTCACTTATAGAAAACATGTTGCACATTTAGAGATTAAAAGAAAGTTAACTACATGCCTATTTATGATTGGGACCCTTAGATAACCCATCAGGGAACCACAAAGTAACTTTACATTAATTTGGCAGAAGAATATTCAAGCCAACAAAACCAAAATGTAAACTAAAAAAACTTTTAGCCCAACTGTGCATTGTACTTACAATATGCAACATTGTTTTCAGAAACTGGTCATGATGAACTTAATTAAATTTAATTGTGAAACACTAAAATATGGGTACAAGCTCCCAACCAGATTCTATGTTCTAGTGCATACATAAGGTCAGTTCAGGTAGGGCAATATACATTCCATGGCCAAACCTCAATTATTGTTGTTTCTTTTGGATTTTCCCGGTTAGGGGTCGCAACAGCGGAACTCTGGTCCGCTAATGATTGGTAGTTGATCTTTACATGCCGTGTTACCAGCCCTGATGCACAACCTTCAACGAAGGTTCGCCCATTCATGCATGTCTCCATGCAGAAGACGCTCTAGCTGAGAATCGATCCGGACTGCGTCTTACTGTGAGGCGACAACGCTACCGCAGCACCACCACCGCTGGTATGGCCAAACCTCAATCCATGTTGTAATTTTGATTGCAAAGTATCTGTAAACTAGTTAACTGGATATCTTAAACAATGATAGGACTAGGACTAGAGTGTGTTCATCAATAACAACTGAACTCTTTTGTTATAATGAATTATACTCAATTTGGTTTTAGGAAATGAAATTATATGTGATAACCGTTAAGGCAAGCTTCCAGCTCCTGAGATGGTGGCTTAGGTGTATGTAAAATATTCCATGACATTTACTAAAAAGAGTTGGGATGCTTTCTTAAAAACTCAATATCTATAGAATATTACTTTATCCCCAGGATTTAATAAACTCTGTGTATGTTTTGCACAGAGCTTATACTGAGTGTTTTCACATACGTGATGTTGCTCATTGCTCAGCATCGCTTCATGCATATTAATGAGACATGGCACGTGTAAGCAAGGTTTTGTGGCTCCCACCAATGTTGCTGGCTGGAAAATCTCTAATATGAATGCAGAATTGAAGAAAGCATTGTTGTACAATTTATATATTGTTGTACACATACACACACACACACACACACACACACACACACACACACACATATATATATATATATATATATATATATATATATATATATATATATATATATATATATATATATATATACACACACACATACACACATACATACATGTATACATACATAGATATATGCCTATGCCTATGTAAAATAAAGACCTTTGTTTTGTATATGTATTCCAATAAAATATTATGTAAAATAAAGACACTTTTGCTTTGTGTATATATTCCAATAAAACATTAAGTAAAGAGTTCTGCAAGAAAGTATTTAGTATTATTTGATAACAATCCTATTTTTCTTTTAATTTTTTATTTGCACTTTCTTTGACAGTCCAAGTGTTCTTAGTTGCATGTCTTTTCAGACTCTGTGTAGACCATTCCATGTCCTCCATATCAGTTAGTATTTTTTTCTTGTGAATAAAGTACAAGGCCTCTGACAAAGAACTAAAGATCTTCTCACCTTCTGGTAAAAATATTTTTATCCTGTTGGGAAAGAGAATTTGTACTTTGATGTTAACTTTTTTACGAGATTTTATCAAGGGAACACATTCTTTCCTTCTAGATATGTCAGACGGAGTGCAGTCATTGTCAAAACGAACGAGTTTGTCCTTTATCTTGATGGGAGACTTATTCCACGCAGACTTCAGAACCAAATCCTTATCTTGGAGGACAAAAATCTAACAATGATGGATCTGGGGTTAGGAGAAACTGTTGTTGAAGCAGGTTTTGCTAGATACTGGTGAGCCCTCTCTATACCGAAGGAAAGGGCTTTAGGAAGCTTTAGTCTGTTGGAAGCCAATTATTAAGAAAGTGTATCATATCAGGTCCCTCTTCCTTTTCTGGTACTCCATAGATTCTAATGTTGTTTCTCCGTGACCTACTTTCTAGGTCTTCCAGCTTTTCTGTTAGTTTTGTATTCTGTTTCAAAAGAAACTCATTTTGACTTTCACATTCCATCAGTCTGCCATCCATATCTGTTACAGATTCCTCGATAGAAGCAATTTGTTCAGAATGCTTTTTAGCCATTTCACTAAGAATGTCCAGCTGCTTACTACAGTCTTGTTTAATAGTATCTATTTTGTTCTCTAGTTTGTCCATTTTTATAGATAGTTCTTGAATAGTAGTTATTAATGTTTGCAGCTCCTTCTTTACCACACTGTCCTGATGAGAGTTCTTTGAGTTACTCATACTTGGATTTCTTGAGGAAAAACTTCTTGACAGGAAAAAATAATAAAAACATATGTTTTAGTACTAATGTTTGAAAAATAATAAAGGACCTATATTCACAAATCCTCTGATATACTTTTGGAGTACTATTTCCAAAAATTAGATTAAATTTCCTGTCAGAATAAAAATGTTATAAGCAGAGCTAATGTAGTTTGGAATTTTGTTCCAAAGCATGGGGAGTCTCTGTGACAGGAATCTATCCCTCCAGCATATTCTATTTATTGTTGTGGAGAGGTTTAACTCACTAGAGGATTTCTTTAGGTGGAACATGTCCATCATTTCTGAGTTGGACATGGCTTTGCAAGTCAGGCAAAGATCACTTCTGAGTAAATGATATGCCACTGAGTACAGACTGTTTTTTTCAGTCGGGCTGCATAGAACATATGTTTGAGGCCAGTAATCCTCTTGGTGAGGTACATTAGTGGTTTTTCCAGCTGTTAGAAGTGTCTTGTGAGGTACATCCCAAATGGGACATTGTACTCTATGATGGGTCTGCTGAGTGACGAGTAGAGGGGCATTATAACCTCTTTATTTCTAGATGCAAACCCTTTAGTAATTAGATGGGCCACATGGAAGGGTTTCCTAACTACTTTGGCAATATGATTGTCAAAGGAGAGATTACTATCTACCTGGGTCCCCAGATCTCTTATTATCTCTTCTGTATTAAGGGGGCTGCCACCTTTGTGGTAATTTGTGGGTGTTTTGTTTTTCCCAAATGGGATGACTATGCATTTTTTGGCATTTAGCTTGAGGCCATGACTTTGACACCAGGTGTCCATCTCAGTAAGGCCCTTTTGGAGGATGTCCGTGTCAGCTGGAGAGTCAGTTATGGCTCCCAGTTTGCAGTCATTGGAAAACTTGGTTAGCCATAGTCCTCCTGTGTTTGCCTGTACTTCTGAGAAGTATATGCCAAACAGTAGGGGATCCCAGGACCGAGCCTTGCGGTACACCACTTGTGACTGGTTTAGAGTTGGACCTGGAGCCCGCTATTCTTACCGTATGAGTTCTGTCTGTAAGCCAGTTGGCAACCCATCTCGTGACGTAGGGGTTTATTTTCAGGCTGGTGAGTTTTTCTGTAATACCCGAGTGGGGAATAGTGTTGAAAGCCTTGGCAAGGTCAAGGTAGGCTGTGTGAACCACCTTTCCCTCATCTATGGCCTTGGTGACTGTCTCAAAGAAGTCAACCAGGTTTAGCAGGCATGATCTGCCCTTAACAAAGCTGAACTGGGTCAGGTCAAGTGTTTGGAGGTTCCCAATGTCTTTGTTAATGAGTTCCATGATGATGCCCTCCATAGCCTTGCAGACCAGGCTAATCAGGCTTATGGGGAGATAGTTACCAGGGTCAGTTGCAGCCCATCCTTTGTGGAATGGAATAACTATTGCTGTGTGCCATTCTATGGGCATGTAGGTTGTGGAGATGCTGAATCTGAACAGCTGTTTAGGTGAGGGGTTAGTTCATTCTGTAGTTCATGCAAGACACAGCTTGGGACACCATCTGGCCCCATTGATGCTGTGTTTTTAGCTTTAGAAAGGGCTGTTTTCACCTGTGCATCTGTGATTTCTGGGGCACTACACTTTTCTGGTATTGTTGTGGGCCCTTTTGGGGGTGAGAGGGGGGTGAAGTTTGCACTAAATCTATCTGCCAGGATGTTGGCAATATCAGTAGGTTCAGTATATTTTGTGCTATTTTGCACTAGTTCAGTGCATATCTGCAAGTTGCCACTTAGATTCTTAACATAGCTAAAGAAGACTTTGTGGTTATCTTTTACATCCTTGGCTTTTTTTCTTTCGTAGTTAGCCTTGGTTATTTTGTGAGGGACTTTAGTTTCTTAACGATACTGATCAGGGATGTCTTTCCTTCTTAGGATTTGCTTTTTTTTCTGAACTAGTTTCCTCCTTCTATTGTATAGCCTGTTTATGGCAGGGGTCCACCAGACTGGTTTCCTTCTCTTAGAGGAGTGAGTCTTGGTTTTGCTAGGTATGGCATGATCCATGCGTCCTTGTAGGTGCTCATAGAGTGCATTTGTAAAGGTTTCTGCATCTTGGGCAGTGTTATCCTTTAGCGTGGGGGCTGTGAAACTTACCGCCTCTGTCTTAAGTAAGATGAAGTTTGCTTTAGAAAAGTTTTTTACTGTGGTTTCCTTAGTTGGGGGTGGTGGTGGGGTGTGGACATCCAGAGTGATTAGTTTATGGTCTGATCTAACCAGTGACAGGTTGATCTCTGGTGTGGAACACCTGTCGCCCATGTTGGTGATGGCCACATCCAATGTGTTTTCACCTCTGGTAGGGGAGTTTACCAGCTGATCCAAGGTGTTTGAGTTGATGAATTCCAGGAAGCGCTGGGCCTGGGAGTTTGTACTTGAGTAGTTTTCCCAGTTAATGGTAGGGTAGTTGAAATCGCCCAATATCATGGTGTTCGGTAGGACCTTCATGTTTCCAGTGTCTCCAGAAAGGTGTAGTGGTGGTCCTGGGTCATGGAGGGTGATCTGTAGCAGGCCAAAATTTGCATTGCAGATTTCCCTGATGTTAGTTGCACATGGATGATCTCAGAGGTATTATGCTACGCCACTAAACTGGAGGTGTAGGTATCCTTGATGAATATGGATAAACTCCCTCCTTTTGTGTTTCGGTCCGTGTTCTGTGGCTGAAACGTGTGGTATGATTTGTAACCCAGTAGTGCTGGAGTGCTCTCTGGAGCCTTGAACCAGGTTTCAGTTACTGCACAGATGTCGACGTTCTCCATACTGTAGAGTGCTTCAAGCGTGTGCATTTTGAGATTTAAACTCCTGGCATTGAGTAGCATAACCCTCAGTTTTTTGTTAATTGTGCTGTTTACAGTGGTGGGTTTGACTTTTGTGCCTTGCCTAAAAAAGGCACTATGGTGGCAGCAAGAGCCTTGGCCAGTATTTGAGAGCCTAGGGGTGACAGGTGTAAGCTGTCTCTTGTGAAGCAATGCAGCTTGTCGAGCATGTCGTCCCAGGCTGACAGACACTGGATCCCTTTTGAATGACACCAGAAGCTTAGCCAGTTGTTGAAACTGATAATTTTTTCTTTATACTGAGGTATCATTCTTGGTGAGGGTAGGATGCTGCTCAGGGTCAGGGTCATACCAGCCTGGGCTGCATGATCAGAGAGCTCTTCCATGTCTCTTTTCATGTAGCTCAGGGAGGTACGTCTCAGGTCATTCACAACAACATGAACAATGACAGAGTCATATTTGTACTTGTTCTGGAGTGACCTGAGTGCTTGTGTTATGTGGCAGATTCTGGCTCCAGACAGACAGTAACCTTCTGCTGGTCCAGCCTAGTGAGTGGGACGTCAGTGTGCCTGACTATAGAGTCACCTATTACTAGTGTGTTAGGTATGTTATTTCACCTTAAGGGCTGTGATTGTGCAGCACACTGATTTTGTGTTTTATGTGTTGTCTGGTTTGTGACAGGAGGTGCAGGTTGTTTGGGTGTCTGCTTTGGAGGTCTCTGATGCTTTTGCAGATTTTTATTTAGACCCTCTGAGTATGATTTTGTGTATTTATGTGCATTTTTTGCCAGTGCTGGTTTAGTAGGTATATGTGTGGCTGGAGGTGTGGTGCAAGTGTTAACCTTCTCCTCTTGACTGTCTGTTCCAGTCTTGGGTGGAGAGAGCTTAGCCTCCAGTTTGGCTGTATAATTGCATCTCTCGCATATGTTAGTGTTTTGTGGTAGGAGGAGAGGGTTGTCTGTGTACATGAGGCAGTTGTAACATTGCCTCAGGATACCCAGATTCACCAGCTGGACTGGAGAGTACACCTGAAATTGCCCTTTGGTCATGCCTGAATAGTAGCATGAACTGCTTAGTCACATGGAAAAAAAATACTGAGAAACCAGACTTGTACTGCTTGGTGGTAGGGGGCAACACATGGATGTATTGTAAGTATATGACATATAGTTCGATTGTGCCCTGTTTCCACATGTAGTTTAATGCCATACAAAGGCAATAAATAATAAACACCAATAAGACAGCATCAAATATACAGTTCCATGGCACAGTGAGCAGCAGACTTGTGCAATGTTTAACAAAGTATACATGCATGTGAGTTATATCTGTTTGCACGTAGTAAAGCAGTGCACAAATGTGAGCCACACTGCTAACATCTGAAAATCAGAATGCAACAGTGGCAACTAATTGCATGAATAGGTAGCTGTGTATGTGTTTTTCACAAAAGCTAAAGCCATGAAAGTCCAGATAGCAGGAATGCATTTGCAGGACTTTAGTACACAGTATATCCGCAGGCATACATTTGATGATAAATGTGATAATACATAGATTAAAAAAACTCAAAGCAGTACAAAGGGATAAACAAAAACCCCAAGAAACAAAGTCCTAAGAATAGCCATAGGTTCATAGGTTCATAGGTTGGTACTAGGCTATTGACCCTAGGGCCTATACAAGCCTAGCCATAACAATTCCCTGGCTATTTCTTCCCACAGTATTTACTTCCCCAGACCCCTGTCTAGCAGGGTGACTCATGTGATCCCCGGGGTGAATTTCCTATCTCCCATCCAATTATCAAGGTTCCTTTTGAAGAGGGCCAAAGAGGGGCTCTACTTGACATGTATGACCAGTCTATTCCAGAGTCTGGGGAGTCTCTGGGTCAGGAACCTATCCCTCCAGCATGTTTTGTTGAGTGTGATGACAAGGTTTAGATCCCTGGAGCTTGTGTCTCTGAGGGATTGGGATTTCTTTAAGTGTAGCATGTCCAACAGCTCTGGGTTTGACATGGCCTTGTATGTTAAGCAGAGATCGCCTCTGAGTAGAAGATATGCAACAGAGTATAGCTGGAGTTTTTTTAGATGGTCAGCATAGTGCATCTGCTTTAGGCCTGTGATTCTTTTAGTAAGGTATTTCTGTGGCCTTTTCAGTTGTTGCAGATGTCTTGAGAGGTACATACCAAATGGGGCATTGTATTCTATAATGGATCTAATGAGGGATGAGTACAGTGGGACAACGACCTCCTTTTTTCTTGAAGAAAAGCCCATAGTGATGAGGTGTGCCACACAGAAGGATTTCCTGACTGCTGTGGCGATGTGGTTATCAAAGGTGAGACCACTGTCCACCTGTGCCCCTAAGTCTCTTATTACACTTCCGGTGTTTAGTGTACTGCCACCTATGTGGTAATTCATGGGTACATGTTTTTTCCCAAAGGGGATAACTATACATTTCTTGGCATCGAGCTTGAGCCCATGGCTCTGGCACCAAGCATCTGTTTCTGTAAGGCCCTTTTGTAGAATATCCACATCATTTGGGGATTCAATAATGACTCCCAATTTGCAGTCATTTGCAAACTTTGTTAGCCAGAGTACGTTAGTGTTAGCCTGTACTTCAGAGAAGTAGATGCCAAACAAGAACAGTCCCAGGACTGAACCCTGAGGTACTCCACTTGTCACTTGTCTGGAGCTGGATTTGGAATCGGCTACTTTTACAGTGTGGATTCTGTCAATAAGCCAGTTGGCAACCATTCGAGTGACGTAGGGATTAATGCCCAGTTTAGTAAGTTTATCTATGATTCCAGAGTGGGGGATGGTGTCAAAGGCCTTGTCGATGTCCAGATAGGCTGTCTGGACCACCTTACCCTTGTCCACAGCTCTGGAGACTGATTCAAAGAAGTCAGTCAGGTTCAGGAGACAAGATCGGCCCTTCATGAACCCAAACTGCATGGGGTCCCATGTTTGAAGGTTGCCAATGTCTTTGTTTATAAGTTCCATGATAATACATTCCATGGCCTTGCAGATCAGGCTCGTCAGACTGATGGGGTGGTATTTCCCAGGATCCAAGGTGGATCCCACATTATGGAGTGGGATAATTGTAGCTGTGCACCATTCAGTGGGCGCAAAGCCTGAGGTGAGACTATGATTAAATATGACACTTTGGTGAGGTGCCAGTTCATTTTGTTATTCATGTAGTACACAGCCTGGGATGTCGTCTGGTCCCATCCCTGAGACTTGAATATTTTAGCACTTTTGTTCCTTTAAGAAGATCAGAGCTTCAACAGAAAACTTATTAAAATGAAATACAAGTAAGTCAGTTTAAAAACTCTACCAAGGGTCATGTGACTAGTCTGACTGCCCAGTGAAACAATATTTCAAAATAACTAAATTCTTAAAGGCATACGTGCATTTAAGTAAACCATTAAACTATACAATACAACTAGATAAAAACAAAATGTTTAACACTACTCATCCCTCCATGAACTGGAAAATCACTCTAAAATAGAAAATATGTAAAAGAACTGCTCATGAATGCAATCATAATCTACATGCTTTAAGAAAGCATTTAAAAATAATGTATTCATTGAATCCCATTTTTCTTTGGCTCCAAGCCAACATATCTAGACTGCATTTAAATAATGAGGATATCTCTTTATTATAGAAAGGGCTTCAGTGGTGGTGCTGCGGTAGCATTGTTGCCTCACAGTAAGATGTTGTCCTGTTCAATTCTCAGCTAGAGCATCTTCTGTGTGGAGACATGCATGAACTGGGCGTACCTTTGCTGAAGGTTGTCCGTCAGGGCTGGCAACTCAGCATGTAAAAATCTACTGCCAATCATTAGCAGACCAGAGTTCTGCTGTGGCGACCCCTTACCAGGAAAAACTGAAAGACACAACAACAACAGAAAGGGCTTCAGTTTATTCCTTCAAATTCAGGTACTGTATTTGAAGCCCTGACTGACTTAAAAAGTTTTTACAAGGAATTTAAATTTGAAGTTAATATTTAAACACTATCCGTCAGTATTTAGCCAAACATGTAGAAAGTCTGACGCATTTATACCTAACAGCTGTCCCATTATTACAGCTTGCCAAAATGTTTGTGAACAGGAAATATGTTTGTTATATGAACAAAAGTAAAATAATAAATATAATGAACACCAATCCCATTAAGAATTACAAAATAATAATGATATTGTTATTAAGCAAGCTGACAAGGGTGGTACTATTATAATAATGAATAAGGAAGATTATATTGCTTATATGAATGAATTCCTAGGTGATGATACAACTTTTGTAAAGACTGAAATGTTGGAAGTCAAAAAATGCATATTGAATATTAATGTGTTTATGTATGACATGCAGTTAGCAAATGATATAGCTTTTAATTTACCTGTCGTGTTATACCTGTGTTGTATGGGCTACCTAAAGTGCATTTTCCATCACCCACTCCCTGATGAGGCACATAGTAAGGGGATATATTACAAAGCCAATATTCACTTATTTACAGTCCATTTTAAGTAAGTATTTATGCAAGATAAGAGTTCTAGACAGGATACAGGGGATTTTTTTGGTTAATCTCCAGGAATGGTATAAACTAACTCCTGTTTTGAACCTTTAATTTGTAACACTTGATATAAATAGGCTCTTTACGGTTATTCCAAATGATTATGGCTTAGATACCATTTGTGTTGTTCTTGGCCATATACAAGTATGCACACAAGAGATGTAGAAAACATTTGCCAATTATTAGAAATAGTTCTGACTAATAATGTCTTTATTTTTGAGAAGCAACTCTACTTTCCGCAATCTGATGTAGCTACCAGTACAACAATAGCTAACACTTATGTGAATCTAGTGCTAAACCAATGGGAGAATAAGTATATATTTAGTACTGACAATGCATTTAATATTAGGCTTCTGTTTTACAAATGATTTGTCAATGACTGCTTCCATATATGGGAGAGTAACCAGGTAAAGCTTACAAGTTTTGTTGAATATCTTGATGGTATAAGTAGCTTTTTAAGTTCAAGATTAGTTGTTCTGGTAATGAGGAGAACTTCTTGGATGTTAAAATATAAAAAAATGCAGGGAGTATTAATACAAGTATTTTTAAGAAAGAGGTTCATACTAACTGACATACACATAGGGAAAGCATGCAGGAACTCCATGTATTTAGGGGCATAGTTAAATGACAATTATTGAGAGTTAGTAGACAAAATACCAATGAAGAGAAATGTAAAGAACAAATGGATGCGATAGTCCAAGGATTTAGAGAGAGGGGATAAAGTATTGATTATTTAGAAGAGGTTAAGAACAAAGTACTTATGAATAGACATGGGTCAGCCAAACCATTTTTTAGTGAAGCTGCATCTGTCAATGATGATCACATGAGATATCCACGAGAAAAATAATTTAAGATATGTCACTTCATATAATAGGAGAACTTATGAAGTTAGGAAATTTTTCTCTATGGATTAGGGGTTTTAAAATGATCAGTCACAGCATGAAGTTATGGGAAAGAGTAGTGGAATCTAGGTTAAGAAGGGAGGTGATGATTAATGATCAGCAGTATGGTTTTATGCCAGGAAAGAGCACTACAGATGCAATGTTTGCTCTGAGAGTGTTGATGGAGAAGTACCGAGAAGGTCAGAAGGAGTTGCATTGTGTCTTTGTGGATTTAGAGAAAGCATATGACAGGGTGCCTAGAGAGGAGTTGTGGCATTGTATGAGGAAGTCGGGAGTGTCAGAGAAGTAGGTAAGAGTGGTACAGGATGTGTATGAGGGTAGTGTGACAGCGGTGAGGTCTGTGGTGGGAGTGACAGATGCATTTAAGGTGGAGGTGGGATTACACAAGGATCAGCTCTGAGCCCTTTCTTATTTGCAATGGTGATGGACAGGTTGACAGACGAGATCAGACAGGAGTCCCCGTGGACTATGATGTTTGCAGATGACATTGTGATCTGTAGTGAGAGTAGGGAACAGGTGGAGGAGACCCTGGAGAGGTGGAGATATGCTCTAGAGAGAAGAGGAATGAAGGTCAGCAGGACTAAGACAGAATATATGTGTGTGAATGAGAGGGAGGATAGAGGAATGGTGAAGATGCAGGGAGTAGAGGTGGGGAAGGTGGATGAGTTTAAGTACTTGGGATCAACAGTTCAGAGTAATGGTGAGTGTAGAAGAGAGGTGAAGAAGAGAGTACAAGCAGGATGGAATGGGTGGAGAAGAGTGCCAGGAGTGATTTGTGGCAGATGAATACCAGTAAGAGTGAAAGGGAAGGTCTACAAGAGGGTAGTGAGACCAGCTATATTATATCGGTTGGAGACAGTGGCATTGACAAAAAGGCAGGAGTCAGAGCTTGATGTGGCAGAGTTGAAGATGTTAAGATTTGCACTGGGTGTGACGAAGATGGACATTATTAGGAATAAGTATATTACAGGGTCAGCCCAGGTTGGAAGGTTTGGAGACAAAGCCAGAGAGGCAAGATTAAGTTGGTTTGGACATGTGCTGAGGAGGGATGCAGAGTATATTGGGAAAAAAGATGCTAAGGATGAAGCTGCCAGGTAACAGGAAAAGAGGAAGGCCTAAAATAAGGTTTACGGATGTGGTGAGAGAGGACATGCAGGTGGTTGGTGTGACAGAGCAAGATGCAGAGGACAGGAAGAAATGGAAACAGTTGATCTGCTGTGGCGATCCCTAATGGGAGCAGCCAAAAGAAGAAGAAGAAGAAGTAGAAGAAGAAGAACAACAAGCCATGCCAGAACTGAAACAGCTAATCAGTGGGAGACCACGACTGCATATAGAAATTATCAGAATTTAAAAAGGAGATTGTGCTATAAGGACATGAAACTAAATGATGAAACAAAATAATTAGGAAGAGATGTGGAACATATCCATGTTGTAATTTTTGCTGTTGTAGATTTATTGTCACTGGAAATACTTTTAAACATCCAAAAACTATGTAATATTATGTTTTGATCATTATGCTACATGTAACACCTTAAGTATAGTTTACTTAGCAGCTTGTATTAAATGTTCTGCTTTTTATGTTGGCAAATGTACCTGCAAGCAGAAAGATTGCATTATAGAACACAGATCAGAGATGTATAAATTGTCTAATCTAATGCATTAGCAAAGTATGTTGCTCAGTATGAGTCTGACCATGTTTTCAAGTTTAAGGTTAAGGATATGATATTCAAAAGTATCAGTGCAGCAACACTAAGAATTTGTTAGAGGTTAGAGAATATAATTGGATTTTAAGACTGCAAGCAGACTCTCTACCAAGTATTAATACTGCAGTTAGTATTAAGCTTATGCTTATGAAAAAAAACAAATGCAATATAAGTGAATGTTAATTTTAACAAAATGTGTCTTTTAAGATTATTTGCTGTTGACTAATATTTGTTTGACTTTAGTTTTGATTATTTTAATTAGTTAATTGTTTGATAGTATCTTTCTTTTGACTGGAAGCTGTGTCGCATGATTTTTATTTGAATGTTTGATAATGTGAGTAGATTGTATTATATTTGTCCTTTGCACTTAAGAAGAGTTGTTACCTGAAACTTTTGCACCTTGATTAAACTTTTTATACCCGGCTTTACATTTCTGGAGTCTTAATTTTTGGTTTTATGCACATTCTTTCCAACCTTCCTGAAGAATTCAACCAGATTTAACAGACATGATCTAGCCTTAAAGAACAAAAAATGGTTTGGTTATACAGTCAAAAGATTACCCACCTTCTTGTTGATAAAGTCCATGATGATTCTTTCCATTGGCTTACTGACGAGGCTAGTCAGGCCTATGTCTCTATAATTACCTGTGGTGGGTGATGGTCCCCCTTGTTCAGACAGATGACTGTTGCTGTCCACCATTCTGCCAGAAGATAGCTTGGCTGGATTCTGTGGTTAAGTAGGGATCCAACTGTGTCTGCTAGGTCATGGTTTACTTTATTGATAAGGCAACTTGGGATGCTGTCAGGGCTCATTGATGCAGTGTTTTAGCCTTAGAAAGTGCACAGATGATCTGCTATGCTTTTCGTGAAAACCAATGGGGAGGGGTGAACTTTGATCCATATCTGTCAGCTACCAAGTTCTCTATTACCTCAGGATAAGTATTGTTGATGTCATCCACAACCATCTGTGTACATAGCTGTGTATTCCCCTTAAGATTTTGTATTTACCTAAAAAAGATTTATGACACATCCAGATACAACCTTGGGTATGCACCACATAACATACATTGAAACTGTTAAATCAGTCATACAGCTCTACCTATTTCACTTCATTACTTTACTTGCACATCATATGCCTATATATTTACCATTGGAAAGGTGTATGTGAGGGCTGTGATACCATATATGGGCACATTACAAATGAGGTGGATGTAGTTCATGCAGAACAGTTAATGACAAAAATGTTGGCAGTCACATAATGCTGCTGGGCAACACCTAAACAATCCTTGTGAATAGCAACACAATTGTGCATACAATGAATTCCCAAGGGTTGCTTGTATATCTAGCATGGTTATATGTGCGTGTATATACTGGCATTATAATATGTGGATGAAACAAGGCATATCTGACCATTAATTAGTATGATGTAATATTGCTGTCACATAGCATTTCATGATGGTAGTTATACACATGCACACATGTGCCATACTGCAAGTGTACATGTGATGGTTAAATGAGAAATGTGTAGAATATTAATGTACTTCACTACAAGAACACATGCCTTATTAAGCCAAGAATATACATGGCAACAATCCTCAGGGGGCATATTACCACATTTGATATGGAAATAACATTTAATCAAATGGCAGCAGTGGCCATCAATACATCACATCAAATCATAGATTGGAATACACTGTTGAAGGGCTGCCATACATCCATACCTTAACAGAGCACACGTGCATGACAGCAACATTGACTTGTGCAAACTTCATAGGGTCATAGGACATTACTTGGCTAACTGCCAACATCACATAAAATCATATCCATTATTCTAACCTTTAAACCAAAATCAATATATCTATATGATGTAAGGTAGTATAGGTACATGAATATGTGTGTGTATATATGTATTTGATTGTATTACATACTGTCTCTGTCCATATGTGACATGTGCACCACCTCATGACAGAATTAACAGTCGCTCATCCAATGGTCTGCAGATGGCCTGACAAAGGTCATGGAAGGCCTGTGCTTCATGATGTGTGTATGCATCTTTGAAATGATAACATCCTCCAGTGTTCTGCAAAAAGGATGTTATATGGGCAGAGGGAAAATAAGGGGATGTTGGTTTCATGGAACTATGTTAAAGATTCTCCTGAGTGGGATTCAAATGAAAAGAAATTCAAAAGATCATTTACTGGCACTAATATACCATCAACCACACCAACCCAACAGTTGAATGAGGTCAGATTTGAACATTAGGCCTGGGTATGTCCACCAGTTGAATTCCAATCAACGCAACAGTAGCACCACCATAGATGTCTGACTTTACATTCTCACAGTGCACTTTATAGAGTATTACAGCATTAGTGTAAGCTGAGAAGAAGATGATGGGAGGAGTGAGGAGTGTATGACATAGATGGAGAGTCACATCGTAGTGTAAAATTGTCTCCCCACTCATATTTGAATGAACAAACACACATTGTTTGCTGTGAGATTAGAACCACA
This sequence comes from Protopterus annectens, assembly GCF_019279795.1. NCBI lineage: Eukaryota > Metazoa > Chordata > Ceratodontiformes > Protopteridae > Protopterus > Protopterus annectens. The sequence continues at coordinate 478,040,770 of NC_056742.1, read as the reverse complement.
AATGATCTAGCTACACAAACTAAAAAACACAGTAGTTAATACTCATACCAACACAGACATCTTAGTGCAGTACTGTCAGAGTGCACCTTAGAGGGGATCACATCCTCACTGTATGTTGAGAATAAGAAGTGGGTGGGAGTGCATAACATTGCTCTGGTATACCATGCCATTTTTAAATTGTTTACAGATTTATAGCTGAAAGAACACAGACAAGGTAACTGCAGTGAGATTAGAGCCCCTATCTAGCCATAGAAGACAGTGCTTAATGCTAACGCCAAGGCATAAGGCTGATTTTCATATTGTCAATGAACACTTTAAAGCAGGTGACATCATCAGTGTCAGCTGTGAAGAAGATGTTAGTAGCAGTGTCTCACATGCCACTATAAAATAGTCTCCAGAAGGAGAGCTAGCTGAACACACACTCACATGCAAGTTAATCCCAGTGAAATTAGAATCCCTACCTACCTATCTAGTTGCACACTTGAGAAGACAGTATTTAATGCTAATGCAACAGCACAAGTCTGAGTTTCCTTTTGTGAAAGAACACTTTATAGCAGATGGCATCATCAGTGCATTTTGGGAAGAAATGTGTAGGATGTATGAAATTCTGTGTAATCATATATGACTTTAAAACTTTGTTCTCAATGAGACTTGAGTCATGACATTAGGACATCGACTCTTGCTCTCAGTGACACTTGAGTGATGAAATTAGGGCATAGACTCATGCTCTTCTGACTATGCATACACACAGTTGAACTTATAGGCACACATACAAGTTGACTGCTGTGCAATTTGAACTCTACCTAATCTGTTAGTCCAGCTGCAGAACACAGTACTTAACATTCGTTCCATTGCAGAACTCTGATTTTTTTTTCATTATCATTGTGGTCTTTATAGAGGATGACATCATCATAATGTCTCAGGTAACATAGACTAGTATGACACTGCTTCATAGGTCTATACTAAGCTAATGACCTAACCATGCAAACCAAGTCCGACACACACATTTGATTTATAGAGATGGTGATTTACTGGATGCCTCTCTCCATCAGAGACACATGAGCCAGACCAGGGGTGAATTTCTGATTACCCATCCATTAGTCCAAAAATGGGATAGGGAAGAACTCTGCTTCACATGGATGGGAAGCCTGTTTCAGAGAATGGGAAGTTTCTGAGATACAACTGTCTCTCCAACATGTCGTATTTATGTCACAAGAAAAATTTAGGTCTTTAAATCTACTACTTCTGATACTCTTTGTTTTGCAGATGTGCAAAAGATTCATCAAAATAGGGTCCAGGGATGTCCTGTATAGCAGGAAAGATCACCTCTCTGAAGTGTGTATGGTTCTGAGTGAAGAGACATGGCTTTAAGGCAATCAGCACAGAACATTGTGTTTACTCTCCATGCTCTTTTTGTAAGGGACCTTTGTGGACATTCCAGCTGCAACATGCGTCTTGTCAGATACATACAGATGGAGGCATTATACTCTATGATGGGTCTAATGAGGGCCAAGTACAGTGATACTAATGTGCAAAGTCTGCACTTCAGATTTCCCTTTGTGCTTGCAATGTGCCAAAATACAAGTCATCTTGTTTGTTTGAGTCTTTCGGCTTTTCCCGGTTAGGGGTCGCCACAGCGGAACTCCAGTCCGCTAATGATTGGCAGTAGATTTTTACATACTGGCTTGCCAGGCCTGACGCACAACCTTCAATGAAGGTATGCCCATTCACGCATGTCTCCACCCAGAAGACGCTCTAGCTGAGAATCGAACCAGGCAGCGTCTTACTGTGAGGCGACAATGTTACTGCAGCACCACCATCGCGGGTCTTAATCTATACAAAATAAGATGGCAATGACTGGATGTTGCAGAATTGAGACATATGTGTACCTGTTCTCAATATGCTAATATGCTGTGTACTTAACACAGTCGCACACACACACACACACACACACACACACACACACACACACACACACACACACATTTTGGAAACAGCAAAAATGCAACTGCTGATGCATGTGTGTTCATATTTTGATGAATTGATGTCCACAGTAATAAATTTTTCAGACAATATCAATGTGTTTCGATCAGTGATGATGAATGGCTAGTGTCAGTATGGAGCCCTGACAAATGTAACAATGCTGTTGTGCTCTTTATTTCTGTATAGCTGACATTCTACTTATTACTGAGATATCATTTGCAGGTGCAATGCTGCAGGGCACACGTGTCTGAGTAATTATGTCTGCAGTGAGGAGCACGTCCCTTCCCTTCTGTTGTGTTTAACAATGCTTTTGATGAGATGGATAACTGGCCAATAACCATAGAGATACATGCAAAACACATTTTTACATAATGCATCACTGAGAAATTGATTTGCATGAATGATGCAAAATGTTTGCACTTGCGAGATTTACATTTAATGAGTACAACTTGAACTTGAGAAAGAGTAATGAATATGTACTACATGAGAAATAGGTGACAGATACTATACTACTCATACTGTAGTCATGTGAAATAGCTGACAGATACTATGCTACTCATACTGTAGTCATGAGAAATAGCTGACAGATACTATGCTGCTCATACTGTAGTCATGAGAAATAGCTGACAGATACTATGCTACTCATACTGTAGTTTATATCGGAAATGTTGTGTCATAACTTTTATGCTATTAAGAACTTTTGCTATTGCCTTCCCCATATATGCAGAGTTAAGTGACAAGCAAACTCAGTTCTCTCCTTAAATTGGAAAATAGTAATATTTCTAGTGGTTCAACTACTTTCACGCAAGCAGGCTAAGCAGCAGTGAACAGATGTCAGTACTCTGGACAGTACTGAGTGTAAAAAATACAGCTGCTGTCTACCTTTCCCTATAGAAATAGGTGACAGATTATGCTGCTCATACTGTAGCACATACATAACACAGGGTTCAAATCCACCTCATTCAATTTTTTTGCAGATGGTGTGAGGATGGCATTGCCTATGTTAATGTGCTAATTACTGCAAATGTGACAAACAATGACTACAGTAAAGTATGTGTCTTCCATAGTTTTTTATAATTAATGACAATCTCTCCACAGTTATACAACTATTAGTTGATTTGCAGGCCTAACTGCAAATTGCAATTTAATTGTGTGCACAGCTTTCTAGAAATGACAAGGGATGATACATGTTTTGAAATTATTATTTCTAATTTAACTTCTTCTTCCAGCTTTTCCCAGTTAGGGGTCACCACAGCAGATCACCTGTCCGCTCATGATTGGCAATGGAGTTTTTACGGTGTTGAGTTGCCAGCCTCGTGCCCAACCTTCCACAGAAGGCACACACTCATGCCTAAGGCCAATTTAGTGTCCAATCCACCTACAGCATGTCTTTGGGATGTGGGAGGAAACCAGAGCACCTGAAAGAAACCCATGTGACCACAGGGAGGACATGGAGACTCCACACAGAAGGCACCCCAATGGAGGATCAAACCGGAGAACCTCTTGCTGTGAGGTGGCAATGCTAACCGCTGCACCACCGCGGCCGCCCATTATTTCTGATTCAACAGATATGCTAATTATTTGTGTATTGCCATATATCCTAAAAAGTATATGCAGTATGCATTGTAACATTAAGGAGAGTTTGCACATAACATTAAATGAAGATTTTTTTCCATCATCACATGAACATGTCACAAACAAAATCCTACGGATGATTTTAAAACATTCCACAGTACACGAGCAATGAGAAATAATTGATTCAAAGGGACATGTTAGTGTTATCAATCAGCACAGTCAAGTTAGTCTGCAGACACCATCCATGAACCTAATAGATACCCACATGTACAGAGAAGTTGGATGGAAGGGATGAATAAAAGGAAAGAGGAACATACACAAATCAGTGCTTTTTAAAGTCATTTTAAAGTCATTTTTAACATTACATGCTGTGCAGCAAGAGGTGAGTGACACAAGGGTAGTGAAGCCTTAGGAGGGGGACAACAGGCTTATGACAAGTAGAACAAGGTTAGCTATATATGTCATAGGAATAGAGCTGGATGTCACTTCAAATACTTATTTTGGGGCAATAATCAATATATCTCCATGAAAAATCATGTTTTATTTCCAAATTTAAATATGTGAGTGATTAAATATATAACACACATATATCATCACACTATGGAATGATGAGCGATACATCTTGAATTAAACCCTTGAAGCTATTGTCAAAAAAATCTTCAGGCCAGTAAATATTTAAAACTCCACAGTCTAAATAACTGTCAGAGTAAATGTTTCAAAGTACTGCTTTTACTCTGGTTTAATTCTATGTCCCTTTAGGAAATGATGTTTACGCAGCATTGCATGGAGATAACAGGGCTACTGTAGCCAATGGCAAAAATTGCCAGGTTTTGCCATAGAACATGCAGAGCCAGTCACCATGGGTCAGCATTGGTGCATGATGCCAAACTCTGCGCTAATGCAGAAGACAAAAAGTGAAGGCTTTATTAGGGTCTATTTCTGGCTGTGTGTGCTGTGTGATCCTATGTTTAGACCAGATTAAGGGTGTGAAAATAGGGTAGATAGGAAAGTGGTGAAATTGGGGTAAGCAGGGGAAGAGCAAAGGGGAAGCAATTAATGACTTGCAGGAGGGAGCTAGGAATGAACTATAGCTATCTACTTCTTTAACAATGTAATGTGAACATGTATAGAAAATCAGATGAATTTGGACTGTCACCACAACACAGATGAGTGACAACAAAGCAATCATGATGTATAGCCAATTAGACCAAATCAAGTGGCTAAAGAAGACACATATGTGAAGTGGAGAGCTATGTATGGGATATGTTTTTTTGGAGGGGACAGATACCCATTTTTTGTAGATTTCAAGAAGATAAGAAAGTTGGGGAAAGGATGTAGGAATGTCAGGTTCAGGTAAGTGGGGTAGGTGAGATATCAGGTGCAGACAAACAGGACAAACATGACAGACACAGGGATGGTGAAGGGCAGAAATGGTTGACAGGTTCACAATGATTGGAGATAGGTAGGGGACACTGGAGGTGCATGCCCGTCAAGCATGGGAACAGTGATAATATAGTCCTAGCCCTCAGAATTTTCATCATTGCCCCCTTCCTTGGCTCCCTGTGGGATTTCTTGACATGGGAATATTTTCTGCTTTCTAAGGAGCATCTTCTCCAGATGGCTGAGGCATGCACCAATGCTAGTTTGTAAAACTTCATGCACCATCCCTAGCAGCTTCTTGTGGGTGATGTTATCCCCACCTCTATCAATACTTCCAGAGGGTACCAATGCACCAGCTGCAGGGGCAAGGCTACCTGATGTGAATGGGCCAGGTAGTGCAGGGGCTGCAGAGACAGCACTGCTAGATTGTATCCTATTGGTGCTGGGTGTTGGTGTGGCAGCCAGTAGAAGGTTCACTGAGCCACAGTGGTTAGCCTACCTCCTTGTGTGAAATATTTTTATTTTTTGGCAGATAAGTATGACATTAGAATGGTATGTTCAGATATAAAAAAAAAGAGAGATAAGGAGTGAGGTGAGGCAAAAAAGAAATCAGTTGATTAGAACCATTATATATAATTTTTTATTATAATTATATATACTTTCATTAGTATAGTAGCTATACAACTTTACAAATCCAAAATAGGATTGTGAATTGTAACAAGTATTCCTTGCAATATGCAGATATTGCATGTATGCTTTTAAAGATAATCCAGATTAAGTTAACAACATGGCATTAAAGCTAGTTTTGATAGAATTAGAATTAAATAATGATATTTTTGTAATTTGAATGTATTTTTTACTTGTGGGAATTGAACCCACCAAATCTGAGTACACTATTACACTGCCTAATATGGTTACCAAGAGCTACAGATGAAAGCATGTCTACTTGCTTTTACACTTGAAATCTGCATGCTTAAGTTGCTAGTGATGTATGGAAGAGCAACAATTTTAATATAATCATGTTCATTTGTGCTGCATGCCTACCCATTGCCTCTCTGAGTCTTTCTAATCTTTCAGCATGTGCCTCCCTGTTCACTGAAATTTCCTGAGCAACTGTAAAATAAAGAAGGAAAGAAAAAGAGACATGAAAACATTATGCATACCAGTCTTAGTAATCTACAGCTTCTCATATCAGTTAAAGTTGATGTATCTGTATACTTACACAACTGTGGGATGTCAGCAGCTCTGAATTCATCCAGCCACTGGTTGAGTTGTGCCTGCTCACACCATTTCAGGTCATGTAATGATGCCTGCATTGCTCCACAGTGTGTCATTTGGCAGTCACACTGGAAACAGCCTTGGCTAGACTGTTCCAAGCCTCAGCCTTATACTGAGACCAGTATAGTCCCCCTGCAGCAGCCTGTGGTTGTAGCACTTTATGAGGAGTGCAATAAATATTTTTGACTCCTCCACACCCCACCTCTGATCTCTGAATTGGGAACTATTTTTCCTAGCTCCTGCCATGTCTACACAGGTCCTCCAACATCACATTTTATGGACAGTGAGCAAACCTGCACAGCCATGCCAACCACATTTGCACAATGGTGCAGGAAGTGCAACATTGCCAAACAAAGAAGAAGGCTGTTTATGAGATAGGAAGTATAATGTGACCGTTTGATTGTTTGTTTGTTTGTTTGTTTGTTTGTTTGTTTGTGTCTTTCAGCTTTTCCCGGTTAGGGGTCGCCATAGTGGAACTCTGGTCCACTAATGATCGGCAGTAGAGTTTTACGTGCTGGCTTGCTGGGCCTAGTGCATAACCTTCAATGAAGGAATGCCCATTCACGCATGTCACCACACAGAAGACGCAAATTATGGTATGTGTGCTGCTAGAACTGACAACAGTTTGTCCAATAGCCAACAATGATATGTTAAATGACTTGGCTTTTATGACCTGAATTTGGAGGATTAGTTTTATGATTTGACATGCAGTTTATGTGTCCTTACACACTGAAAAAGTAATTTGTACAATGCGGTATTCAAACCTATGTGAAAAAGAGAATATAGATATTTCCATATAGATGTTTCTCCTCATTGCCACAGAAGATGTGATTGCCAATCATGGTGATTAATAATATACACCTTTAAGGGAGAGTGGCACTATACTTCAATTAGCATTCTCAGCTGTGATGTAGGAGTAATGTGTACCAATATAGTGGAAATGCATATACTTGTTTTACTTTCAGAGTAGATTTTTGAGTTCTGGTTCAGACCACACAGTAAATTCTGTTTTTACAGCTATATTTGTGTTATGTGAGTTGTGTAAATGACTATCAGTAATCTATGAAGTCCATTCCAGGTCAACAAATACATTTAGAATTACATGATCATCATTGCCATACTACACCAGTTACACATATATTCACATGATGACATGTGTATGTTCAATAAGCCTGCTACACATAGGTATTGTTATGTATAATTTTCTTTATATTGTTATTTTTGTTATGAATTACAGTGGGACAACATTTAATAAAAAGTGGAGTGTGCTAGTTTAGAACACTGGCTCACCTGTGCTTTGGCCAAAGTGAAGTGTGCTGGCTTAGAAAACCAGCCCACCTGTGTTTTGGCCATGAACTTACACTTGATCTCACAGGGAAAACTAGGCAGCAGATGTATTTTTTTTTCAATGGGTACTATCCAAAGTGCTGACAGTCAAGCAAAGCCACTTAGTTTGTTTGCATGAAGGAAGGTGAAGCAAGTAACAATGTTCCTTTTTGCAAGTAACTATGTTCCTTTTATTTCTTCAGCATGAACCCTGTCTGTGCATAGATGAGCAACACACAAATGACACAGGCAATAGGTTGTTACTGTTAATACTCATTATGATTGTTTCTCTGTAAAAAAAGTACTGTGAAACTTGAACCACAGTTAACCTATCTTATTTATTGTATACCTCAAAGTTTTTACACCTTGTGCTGCACACACATTTGGTTGGAATTTCTGCTGTCATTACCATCCAAGATACTGAATGCCGTGCAATGCTGCTAAGCATGATTGCTCTTCCTAAGGAACTGACTTTAATTTTTACGTTTTTATGCATTTCACCATGTTTGTGCTAAGCCACGTGCCACATAAATCTTAAAATAGAGAAGAAAAAAAAGTTAAACACGTTAAGCAGTTGCAGAGCTGTAGATTTGAACTATCAGAGTAATGAAATTACAAAACACAGTTGAAGTGTGGCATCTGTCTTTGCCACTGACACAACTTTGTAACAGCAATCAAATCACATGCAAACAAAACAATTCACATTTCCTCTACACTATTAACGAGACATACAGTTGTACATTCTCAATTGGTTGTACATGTGGCTTACATATTTAGTGCAATGAGCGATCACACAAATATTTATGAATATGTTTGCACAAATGCAGCTCTGTCTTCTCTTTGTATTGTGTTCATTCTTCCCTTATCTCTGCTGTAATCTCAGACATGCAGTCTATAGTGCATGTTCTGTCATTTTCCTTTAAATGTGTGATAAAAATACATGAGGGTGAAAAACTATTTTCAATAAGGCAGGAGAGTTTTGTAAGTGATAAAAATGACAAATGTGTGTTTTGTTTCATTTAAAAGCTTGCTGAAGGTAATGCAACACTTTGGAAGTGTATCTTCACTGATACACCCACTGCAGTGAATGTTGTCTGAATTGCTGTTGTGTTTTCCTTTGCCATCTCACACTAATCATTCACAGTTGCAAGCCATTAGCACCTAACAATGGTGTAGAGTCTGCACTATGTTTTTATCTGCTACACAAAGTCAAACATTTGGCATTCAGCAATTCTAATGGGTTCACACCTCATTTCCATCTTCACAGAGGTCAGAGGGCTAAAACCACACTATAAAAAGGAGCTAGGGCACTTGAAGGTGAGGAGACTTGTGTATTTGGACAAAACAGAAGATTGGTCTTCTTTTGAATGATTTAACTGCTGACAAGGCTTATGATTTGGTTAAGGTGTGTTTACATTCTTCAAGTACATTCTAAATTTTGAAAAAAAATTACAAATGTATTTATATATATCTAGGAGAAAATTGAATTTTTATCCATATGCATATTTTTGGCAGGCATTTACATTTCAGAGACAGAGAGGTTATACTTTCAGCACGACTATTTTTAAAATTTGATTATACAATATTCTGTGATTGGAGACAAATGTATGTGTCACTAACACAGGTGTTATGCTTCTGAAATGGCCCAGGGCCACTTCCACAGGAGTGCTGGGCACAGTGAAAAGTGACTGGCATTGATAAACTGACTTTTCTGTTGAAAAAGTATAGCCATT